>NW_026046343.1:0-42840 GCF_023864275.1 Schistocerca cancellata
GTTAGTTGCGGGCGCGTAGCTAGGCAGTGCATTCGAATGTTTCCACCTGCGTGGAGTGCAATGTCAATCCTGAGCATCTCGCAGCTGCATCTCGAGACGATCGTGGTAAATATCGCTTCGTGCAAGCGTCAGTCGAGCAAAGTCGAGACAAGTCAAGCTGAGAGATGTTGCACAGTTAATTAAACGGTACGCGACGCTGACAACGCTTTTCCAAGTATCCCACGTCACGCAGCAGAGTGGCGCAGTGGAAGCGTGCTGGGCCCATAACCCAGAGGTCCGTGGATCGAAACCACGCTCTGCTAAAATTATTCTTTTTCTTGTGTGCTTCGAGCTCGATCATTAAGCCTGGGGTGCGCTGACCCAGCGTCAACAGCAAACCCTGTAAGTTCTGAAACGATGACGACGTCGTGTGGAGAATACGAGAAACACTTCCTAAGACGCAGAGTTTCTTACGATTCTGCAGCAACTACATTTCTCGATCACAACGTTAATGTCCTATCGGGCCACACGTGCAACTTTCGCGATATAAAAATCGCACCTCCCCGGCGGGGAATCGAACCCCGGTCTCCCGCGTGACAGGCGGGGATACTAACCACTATACTACCGAGGAATACGCAAACGACACGCACAACGCACGCACACTTATTCTTCTCAAGTAGGTGATTCATCTCAAATCTAGCGTCCCGATGCTTTCAGAGTCAGCTGCTACGAAATAAAAGTATGCCCCAGGTGAGGCTCGAACTCACAACCCCGGCATTGCTCACGGCTACTGCCTTATAAGTACCGTGCGCTAACCAATTGCGCCACTGGGGCTACAGCAGGGTGCTTTCAGTTAGCGGTATTTGCTTTGCTGCCAACCTGTTGTGGCTACAGACCCATCATACGACCGTCACCTGCGGCCATACTGCGACTTTAGCACCTGGCTACGGATGCTTCATACGATTCTTGTTTCATATGCTACACTTACAAGCATATCAACCGCTTGTCATCACCGAAACATTGCAGAAAAACGCGCGCCTTGCCTTCTGCTACCTGTCCAACAGCGAGGGCAGATGTGTGGCAAGCTCTAAGCTATGCAGGCGCACCGTGGCCGAGCAGCTGGAGGAGAGATGCCTTCCTTGGCAGCTCCCTGCAGAGTGCGGAAGACCAGAGTGGCCGCGCCGCCGTTGTCAGTGGACGACACGCAGTTGCCGAGCCACGGAGAACACGTTGCTCTGCGATGTGTACCCGCGTCATATGACGAAAGACGAACAGTGGCCCTGTGGCGCAACGGATAACGCGTCTGACTACGGATCAGAAGATTCCAGGTTCGAATCCTGGCAGGGTCGGCATTTTGTTAGTTGCGGGCGCGTAGCTAGGCAGTGCATTCGAATGTTTCCACCTGCGTGGAGTGCAATGTCAATCCTGAGCATCTCGCAGCTGCATCTCGAGACGATCGTGGTAAATATCGCTTCGTGCAAGCGTCAGCGTAGCGTCAGTCGAGCAAAGTCGAGACAAGTCAAGCTGAGAGATGTTGCACAGTTAATTAAACGGTACGCGACGCTGACAACGCTTTTCCAAGTATCCCACGTCACGCAGCAGAGTGGCGCAGTGGAAGCGTGCTGGGCCCATAACCCAGAGGTCCGTGGATCGAAACCACGCTCTGCTAAAATTATTCTTTTTCTTGTGTGCTTCGAGCTCGATCATTAAGCCTGGGGTGCGCTGACCCAGCGTCAACAGCAAACCCTGTAAGTTCTGAAACGATGACGACGTCGTGTGGAGAATACGAGAAACACTTCCTAAGACGCAGAGTTTCTTACGATTCTGCAGCAACTACATTTCTCGATCACAACGTTAATGTCCTATCGGGCCACACGTGCAACTTTCGCGATATAAAAATCGCACCTCCCCGGCGGGGAATCGAACCCCGGTCTCCCGCGTGACAGGCGGGGATACTAACCACTATACTACCGAGGAATACGCAAACGACACGCACTACGCACGCACACTTATTCTTCTCAAGTAGGTGATTCATCTCAAATCTAGCGTCCCGATGCTTTCAGAGTCAGCTGCTACGAAATAAAAGTATGCCCCAGGTGAGGCTCGAACTCACAACCCCGGCATTGCTCACGGCTACTGCCTTATAAGTACCGTGCGCTAACCAATTGCGCCACTGGGGCTACAGCAGGGTGCTTTCAGTTAGCGGTATTTGCTTTGCTGCCAACCTGTTGTGGCTACAGACCCATCATACGACCGTCACCTGCGGCCATACTGCGACTTTAGCACCTGGCTACGGATGCTTCATACGATTCTTGTTTCATATGCTACACTTACAAGCATATCAACCGCTTGTCATCACCGAAACATTGCAGAAAAACGCGCGCCTTGCCTTCTGCTACCTGTCCAACAGCGAGGGCAGATGTGTGGCAAGCTCTAAGCTATGCAGGCGCACCGTGGCCGAGCAGCTGGAGGAGAGATGCCTTCCTTGGCAGCTCCCTGCAGAGTGCGGAAGACCAGAGTGGCCGCGCCGCCGTTGTCAGTGGACGACACGCAGTTGCCGAGCCACGGAGAACACGTTGCTCTGCGATGTGTACCCGCGTCATATGACGAAAGACGAACAGTGGCCCTGTGGCGCAACGGATAACGCGTCTGACTACGGATCAGAAGATTCCAGGTTCGAATCCTGGCAGGGTCGGCATTTTGTTAGTTGCGGGCGCGTAGCTAGGCAGTGCATTCGAATGTTTCCACCTGCGTGGAGTGCAATGTCAATCCTGAGCATCTCGCAGCTGCATCTCGAGACGATCGTGGTAAATATCGCTTCGTGCAAGCGTCAGCGTAGCGTCAGTCGAGCAAAGTCGAGACAAGTCAAGCTGAGAGATGTTGCACAGTTAATTAAACGGTACGCGACGCTGACAACGCTTTTCCAAGTATCCCACGTCACGCAGCAGAGTGGCGCAGTGGAAGCGTGCTGGGCCCATAACCCAGAGGTCCGTGGATCGAAACCACGCTCTGCTAAAATTATTCTTTTTCTTGTGTGCTTCGAGCTCGATCATTAAGCCTGGGGTGCGCTGACCCAGCGTCAACAGCAAACCCTGTAAGTTCTGAAACGATGACGACGTCGTGTGGAGAATACGAGAAACACTTCCTAAGACGCAGAGTTTCTTACGATTCTGCAGCAACTACATTTCTCGATCACAACGTTAATGTCCTATCGGGCCACACGTGCAACTTTCGCGATATAAAAATCGCACCTCCCCGGCGGGGAATCGAACCCCGGTCTCCCGCGTGACAGGCGGGGATACTAACCACTATACTACCGAGGAATACGCAAACGACACGCACTACGCACGCACACTTATTCTTCTCAAGTAGGTGATTCATCTCAAATCTAGCGTCCCGATGCTTTCAGAGTCAGCTGCTACGAAATAAAAGTATGCCCCAGGTGAGGCTCGAACTCACAACCCCGGCATTGCTCACGGCTACTGCCTTATAAGTACCGTGCGCTAACCAATTGCGCCACTGGGGCTACAGCAGGGTGCTTTCAGTTAGCGGTATTTGCTTTGCTGCCAACCTGTTGTGGCTACAGACCCATCATACGACCGTCACCTGCGGCCATACTGCGACTTTAGCACCTGGCTACGGATGCTTCATACGATTCTTGTTTCATATGCTACACTTACAAGCATATCAACCGCTTGTCATCACCGAAACATTGCAGAAAAACGCGCGCCTTGCCTTCTGCTACCTGTCCAACAGCGAGGGCAGATGTGTGGCAAGCTCTAAGCTATGCAGGCGCACCGTGGCCGAGCAGCTGGAGGAGAGATGCCTTCCTTGGCAGCTCCCTGCAGAGTGCGGAAGACCAGAGTGGCCGCGCCGCCGTTGTCAGTGGACGACACGCAGTTGCCGAGCCACGGAGAACACGTTGCTCTGCGATGTGTACCCGCGTCATATGACGAAAGACGAACAGTGGCCCTGTGGCGCAACGGATAACGCGTCTGACTACGGATCAGAAGATTCCAGGTTCGAATCCTGGCAGGGTCGGCATTTTGTTAGTTGCGGGCGCGTAGCTAGGCAGTGCATTCGAATGTTTCCACCTGCGTGGAGTGCAATGTCAATCCTGAGCATCTCGCAGCTGCATCTCGAGACGATCGTGGTAAATATCGCTTCGTGCAAGCGTCAGCGTAGCGTCAGTCGAGCAAAGTCGAGACAAGTCAAGCTGAGAGATGTTGCACAGTTAATTAAACGGTACGCGACGCTGACAACGCTTTTCCAAGTATCCCACGTCACGCAGCAGAGTGGCGCAGTGGAAGCGTGCTGGGCCCATAACCCAGAGGTCCGTGGATCGAAACCACGCTCTGCTAAAATTATTCTTTTTCTTGTGTGCTTCGAGCTCGATCATTAAGCCTGGGGTGCGCTGACCCAGCGTCAACAGCAAACCCTGTAAGTTCTGAAACGATGACGACGTCGTGTGGAGAATACGAGAAACACTTCCTAAGACGCAGAGTTTCTTACGATTCTGCAGCAACTACATTTCTCGATCACAACGTTAATGTCCTATCGGGCCACACGTGCAACTTTCGCGATATAAAAATCGCACCTCCCCGGCGGGGAATCGAACCCCGGTCTCCCGCGTGACAGGCGGGGATACTAACCACTATACTACCGAGGAATACGCAAACGACACGCACAACGCACGCACACTTATTCTTCTCAAGTAGGTGATTCATCTCAAATCTAGCGTCCCGATGCTTTCAGAGTCAGCTGCTACGAAATAAAAGTATGCCCCAGGTGAGGCTCGAACTCACAACCCCGGCATTGCTCACGGCTACTGCCTTATAAGTACCGTGCGCTAACCAATTGCGCCACTGGGGCTACAGCAGGGTGCTTTCAGTTAGCGGTATTTGCTTTGCTGCCAACCTGTTGTGGCTACAGACCCATCATACGACCGTCACCTGCGGCCATACTGCGACTTTAGCACCTGGCTACGGATGCTTCATACGATTCTTGTTTCATATGCTACACTTACAAGCATATCAACCGCTTGTCATCACCGAAACATTGCAGAAAAACGCGCGCCTTGCCTTCTGCTACCTGTCCAACAGCGAGGGCAGATGTGTGGCAAGCTCTAAGCTATGCAGGCGCACCGTGGCCGAGCAGCTGGAGGAGAGATGCCTTCCTTGGCAGCTCCCTGCAGAGTGCGGAAGACCAGAGTGGCCGCGCCGCCGTTGTCAGTGGACGACACGCAGTTGCCGAGCCACGGAGAACACGTTGCTCTGCGATGTGTACCCGCGTCATATGACGAAAGACGAACAGTGGCCCTGTGGCGCAACGGATAACGCGTCTGACTACGGATCAGAAGATTCCAGGTTCGAATCCCGGCAGGGTCGGCATTTTGTTAGTTGCGGGCGCGTAGCTAGGCAGTGCATTCGAATGTTTCCACCTGCGTGGAGTGCAATGTCAATCCTGAGCATCTCGCAGCTGCATCTCGAGACGATCGTGGTAAATATCGCTTCGTGCAAGCGTCAGCGTAGCGTCAGTCGAGCAAAGTCGAGACAAGTCAAGCTGAGAGATGTTGCACAGTTAATTAAACGGTACGCGACGCTGACAACGCTTTTCCAAGTATCCCACGTCACGCAGCAGAGTGGCGCAGTGGAAGCGTGCTGGGCCCATAACCCAGAGGTCCGTGGATCGAAACCACGCTCTGCTAAAATTATTCTTTTTCTTGTGTGCTTCGAGCTCGATCATTAAGCCTGGGGTGCGCTGACCCAGCGTCAACAGCAAACCCTGTAAGTTCTGAAACGATGACGACGTCGTGTGGAGAATACGAGAAACACTTCCTAAGACGCAGAGTTTCTTACGATTCTGCAGCAACTACATTTCTCGATCACAACGTTAATGTCCTATCGGGCCACACGTGCAACTTTCGCGATATAAAAATCGCACCTCCCCGGCGGGGAATCGAACCCCGGTCTCCCGCGTGACAGGCGGGGATACTAACCACTATACTACCGAGGAATACGCAAACGACACGCACAACGCACGCACACTTATTCTTCTCAAGTAGGTGATTCATCTCAAATCTAGCGTCCCGATGCTTTCAGAGTCAGCTGCTACGAAATAAAAGTATGCCCCAGGTGAGGCTCGAACTCACAACCCCGGCATTGCTCACGGCTACTGCCTTATAAGTACCGTGCGCTAACCAATTGCGCCACTGGGGCTACAGCAGGGTGCTTTCAGTTAGCGGTATTTGCTTTGCTGCCAACCTGTTGTGGCTACAGACCCATCATACGACCGTCACCTGCGGCCATACTGCGACTTTAGCACCTGGCTACGGATGCTTCATACGATTCTTGTTTCATATGCTACACTTACAAGCATATCAACCGCTTGTCATCACCGAAACATTGCAGAAAAACGCGCGCCTTGCCTTCTGCTACCTGTCCAACAGCGAGGGCAGATGTGTGGCAAGCTCTAAGCTATGCAGGCGCACCGTGGCCGAGCAGCTGGAGGAGAGATGCCTTCCTTGGCAGCTCCCTGCAGAGTGCGGAAGACCAGAGTGGCCGCGCCGCCGTTGTCAGTGGACGACACGCAGTTGCCGAGCCACGGAGAACACGTTGCTCTGCGATGTGTACCCGCGTCATATGACGAAAGACGAACAGTGGCCCTGTGGCGCAACGGATAACGCGTCTGACTACGGATCAGAAGATTCCAGGTTCGAATCCCGGCAGGGTCGGCATTTTGTTAGTTGCGGGCGCGTAGCTAGGCAGTGCATTCGAATGTTTCCACCTGCGTGGAGTGCAATGTCAATCCTGAGCATCTCGCAGCTGCATCTCGAGACGATCGTGGTAAATATCGCTTCGTGCAAGCGTCAGCGTAGCGTCAGTCGAGCAAAGTCGAGACAAGTCAAGCTGAGAGATGTTGCACAGTTAATTAAACGGTACGCGACGCTGACAACGCTTTTCCAAGTATCCCACGTCACGCAGCAGAGTGGCGCAGTGGAAGCGTGCTGGGCCCATAACCCAGAGGTCCGTGGATCGAAACCACGCTCTGCTAAAATTATTCTTTTTCTTGTGTGCTTCGAGCTCGATCATTAAGCCTGGGGTGCGCTGACCCAGCGTCAACAGCAAACCCTGTAAGTTCTGAAACGATGACGACGTCGTGTGGAGAATACGAGAAACACTTCCTAAGACGCAGAGTTTCTTACGATTCTGCAGCAACTACATTTCTCGATCACAACGTTAATGTCCTATCGGGCCACACGTGCAACTTTCGCGATATAAAAATCGCACCTCCCCGGCGGGGAATCGAACCCCGGTCTCCCGCGTGACAGGCGGGGATACTAACCACTATACTACCGAGGAATACGCAAACGACACGCACAACGCACGCACACTTATTCTTCTCAAGTAGGTGATTCATCTCAAATCTAGCGTCCCGATGCTTTCAGAGTCAGCTGCTACGAAATAAAAGTATGCCCCAGGTGAGGCTCGAACTCACAACCCCGGCATTGCTCACGGCTACTGCCTTATAAGTACCGTGCGCTAACCAATTGCGCCACTGGGGCTACAGCAGGGTGCTTTCAGTTAGCGGTATTTGCTTTGCTGCCAACCTGTTGTGGCTACAGACCCATCATACGACCGTCACCTGCGGCCATACTGCGACTTTAGCACCTGGCTACGGATGCTTCATACGATTCTTGTTTCATATGCTACACTTACAAGCATATCAACCGCTTGTCATCACCGAAAAATTGCAGAAAAACGCGCGCCTTGCCTTCTGCTACCTGTCCAACAGCGAGGGCAGATGTGTGGCAAGCTCTAAGCTATGCAGGCGCACCGTGGCCGAGCAGCTGGAGGAGAGATGCCTTCCTTGGCAGCTCCCTGCAGAGTGCGGAAGACCAGAGTGGCCGCGCCGCCGTTGTCAGTGGACGACACGCAGTTGCCGAGCCACGGAGAACACGTTGCTCTGCGATGTGTACCCGCGTCATATGACGAAAGACGAACAGTGGCCCTGTGGCGCAACGGATAACGCGTCTGACTACGGATCAGAAGATTCCAGGTTCGAATCCTGGCAGGGTCGGCATTTTGTTAGTTGCGGGCGCGTAGCTAGGCAGTGCATTCGAATGTTTCCACCTGCGTGGAGTGCAATGTCAATCCTGAGCATCTCGCAGCTGCATCTCGAGACGATCGTGGTAAATATCGCTTCGTGCAAGCGTCAGCGTAGCGTCAGTCGAGCAAAGTCGAGACAAGTCAAGCTGAGAGATGTTGCACAGTTAATTAAACGGTACGCGACGCTGACAACGCTTTTCCAAGTATCCCACGTCACGCAGCAGAGTGGCGCAGTGGAAGCGTGCTGGGCCCATAACCCAGAGGTCCGTGGATCGAAACCACGCTCTGCTAAAATTATTCTTTTTCTTGTGTGCTTCGAGCTCGATCATTAAGCCTGGGGTGCGCTGACCCAGCGTCAACAGCAAACCCTGTAAGTTCTGAAACGATGACGACGTCGTGTGGAGAATACGAGAAACACTTCCTAAGACGCAGAGTTTCTTACGATTCTGCAGCAACTACATTTCTCGATCACAACGTTAATGTCCTATCGGGCCACACGTGCAACTTTCGCGATATAAAAATCGCACCTCCCCGGCGGGGAATCGAACCCCGGTCTCCCGCGTGACAGGCGGGGATACTAACCACTATACTACCGAGGAATACGCAAACGACACGCACAACGCACGCACACTTATTCTTCTCAAGTAGGTGATTCATCTCAAATCTAGCGTCCCGATGCTTTCAGAGTCAGCTGCTACGAAATAAAAGTATGCCCCAGGTGAGGCTCGAACTCACAACCCCGGCATTGCTCACGGCTACTGCCTTATAAGTACCGTGCGCTAACCAATTGCGCCACTGGGGCTACAGCAGGGTGCTTTCAGTTAGCGGTATTTGCTTTGCTGCCAACCTGTTGTGGCTACAGACCCATCATACGACCGTCACCTGCGGCCATACTGCGACTTTAGCACCTGGCTACGGATGCTTCATACGATTCTTGTTTCATATGCTACACTTACAAGCATATCAACCGCTTGTCATCACCGAAAAATTGCAGAAAAACGCGCGCCTTGCCTTCTGCTACCTGTCCAACAGCGAGGGCAGATGTGTGGCAAGCTCTAAGCTATGCAGGCGCACCGTGGCCGAGCAGCTGGAGGAGAGATGCCTTCCTTGGCAGCTCCCTGCAGAGTGCGGAAGACCAGAGTGGCCGCGCCGCCGTTGTCAGTGGACGACACGCAGTTGCCGAGCCACGGAGAACACGTTGCTCTGCGATGTGTACCCGCGTCATATGACGAAAGACGAACAGTGGCCCTGTGGCGCAACGGATAACGCGTCTGACTACGGATCAGAAGATTCCAGGTTCGAATCCTGGCAGGGTCGGCATTTTGTTAGTTGCGGGCGCGTAGCTAGGCAGTGCATTCGAATGTTTCCACCTGCGTGGAGTGCAATGTCAATCCTGAGCATCTCGCAGCTGCATCTCGAGACGATCGTGGTAAATATCGCTTCGTGCAAGCGTCAGCGTAGCGTCAGTCGAGCAAAGTCGAGACAAGTCAAGCTGAGAGATGTTGCACAGTTAATTAAACGGTACGCGACGCTGACAACGCTTTTCCAAGTATCCCACGTCACGCAGCAGAGTGGCGCAGTGGAAGCGTGCTGGGCCCATAACCCAGAGGTCCGTGGATCGAAACCACGCTCTGCTAAAATTATTCTTTTTCTTGTGTGCTTCGAGCTCGATCATTAAGCCTGGGGTGCGCTGACCCAGCGTCAACAGCAAACCCTGTAAGTTCTGAAACGATGACGACGTCGTGTGGAGAATACGAGAAACACTTCCTAAGACGCAGAGTTTCTTACGATTCTGCAGCAACTACATTTCTCGATCACAACGTTAATGTCCTATCGGGCCACACGTGCAACTTTCGCGATATAAAAATCGCACCTCCCTGGCGGGGAATCGAACCCCGGTCTCCCGCGTGACAGGCGGGGATACTAACCACTATACTACCGACGAATACGCAAACGACACGCACAACGCACGCACACTTATTCTTCTCAAGTAGGTGATTCATCTCAAATCTAGCGTCCCGATGCTTTCAGAGTCAGCTGCTACGAAATAAAAGTATGCCCCAGGTGAGGCTCGAACTCACAACCCCGGCATTGCTCACGGCTACTGCCTTATAAGTACCGTGCGCTAACCAATTGCGCCACTGGGGCTACAGCAGGGTGCTTTCAGTTAGCGGTATTTGCTTTGCTGCCAACCTGTTGTGGCTACAGACCCATCATACGACCGTCACCTGCGGCCATACTGCGACTTTAGCACCTGGCTACGGATGCTTCATACGATTCTTGTTTCATATGCTACACTTACAAGCATATCAACCGCTTGTCATCACCGAAACATTGCAGAAAAACGCGCGCCTTGCCTTCTGCTACCTGTCCAACAGCGAGGGCAGATGTGTGGCAAGCTCTAAGCTATGCAGGCGCACCGTGGCCGAGCAGCTGGAGGAGAGATGCCTTCCTTGGCAGCTCCCTGCAGAGTGCGGAAGACCAGAGTGGCCGCGCCGCCGTTGTCAGTGGACGACACGCAGTTGCCGAGCCACGGAGAACACGTTGCTCTGCGATGTGTACCCGCGTCATATGACGAAAGACGAACAGTGGCCCTGTGGCGCAACGGATAACGCGTCTGACTACGGATCAGAAGATTCCAGGTTCGAATCCTGGCAGGGTCGGCATTTTGTTAGTTGCGGGCGCGTAGCTAGGCAGTGCATTCGAATGTTTCCACCTGCGTGGAGTGCAATGTCAATCCTGAGCATCTCGCAGCTGCATCTCGAGACGATCGTGGTAAATACCGCTTCGTGCAAGCGTCAGCGTAGCGTCAGTCGAGCAAAGTCGAGACAAGTCAAGCTGAGAGATGTTGCACAGTTAATTAAACGGTACGCGACGCTGACAACGCTTTTCCAAGTATCCCACGTCACGCAGCAGAGTGGCGCAGTGGAAGCGTGCTGGGCCCATAACCCAGAGGTCCGTGGATCGAAACCACGCTCTGCTAAAATTATTCTTTTTCTTGTGTGCTTCGAGCTCGATCATTAAGCCTGGGGTGCGCTGACCCAGCGTCAACAGCAAACCCTGTAAGTTCTGAAACGATGACGACGTCGTGTGGAGAATACGAGAAACACTTCCTAAGACGCAGAGTTTCTTACGATTCTGCAGCAACTACATTTCTCGATCACAACGTTAATGTCCTATCGGGCCACACGTGCAACTTTCGCGATATAAAAATCGCACCTCCCCGGCGGGGAATCGAACCCCGGTCTCCCGCGTGACAGGCGGGGATACTAACCACTATACTACCGAGGAATACGCAAACGACACGCACAACGCACGCACACTTATTCTTCTCAAGTAGGTGATTCATCTCAAATCTAGCGTCCCGATGCTTTCAGAGTCAGCTGCTACGAAATAAAAGTATGCCCCAGGTGAGGCTCGAACTCACAACCCCGGCATTGCTCACGGCTACTGCCTTATAAGTACCGTGCGCTAACCAATTGCGCCACTGGGGCTACAGCAGGGTGCTTTCAGTTAGCGGTATTTGCTTTGCTGCCAACCTGTTGTGGCTACAGACCCATCATACGACCGTCACCTGCGGCCATACTGCGACTTTAGCACCTGGCTACGGATGCTTCATACGATTCTTGTTTCATATGCTACACTTACAAGCATATCAACCGCTTGTCATCACCGAAAAATTGCAGAAAAACGCGCGCCTTGCCTTCTGCTACCTGTCCAACAGCGAGGGCAGATGTGTGGCAAGCTCTAAGCTATGCAGGCGCACCGTGGCCGAGCAGCTGGAGGAGAGATGCCTTCCTTGGCAGCTCCCTGCAGAGTGCGGAAGACCAGAGTGGCCGCGCCGCCGTTGTCAGTGGACGACACGCAGTTGCCGAGCCACGGAGAACACGTTGCTCTGCGATGTGTACCCGCGTCATATGACGAAAGACGAACAGTGGCCCTGTGGCGCAACGGATAACGCGTCTGACTACGGATCAGAAGATTCCAGGTTCGAATCCTGGCAGGGTCGGCATTTTGTTAGTTGCGGGCGCGTAGCTAGGCAGTGCATTCGAATGTTTCCACCTGCGTGGAGTGCAATGTCAATCCTGAGCATCTCGCAGCTGCATCTCGAGACGATCGTGGTAAATATCGCTTCGTGCAAGCGTCAGCGTAGCGTCAGTCGAGCAAAGTCGAGACAAGTCAAGCTGAGAGATGTTGCACAGTTAATTAAACGGTACGCGACGCTGACAACGCTTTTCCAAGTATCCCACGTCACGCAGCAGAGTGGCGCAGTGGAAGCGTGCTGGGCCCATAACCCAGAGGTCCGTGGATCGAAACCACGCTCTGCTAAAATTATTCTTTTTCTTGTGTGCTTCGAGCTCGATCATTAAGCCTGGGGTGCGCTGACCCAGCGTCAACAGCAAACCCTGTAAGTTCTGAAACGATGACGACGTCGTGTGGAGAATACGAGAAACACTTCCTAAGACGCAGAGTTTCTTACGATTCTGCAGCAACTACATTTCTCGATCACAACGTTAATGTCCTATCGGGCCACACGTGCAACTTTCGCGATATAAAAATCGCACCTCCCCGGCGGGGAATCGAACCCCGGTCTCCCGCGTGACAGGCGGGGATACTAACCACTATACTACCGAGGAATACGCAAACGACACGCACAACGCACGCACACTTATTCTTCTCAAGTAGGTGATTCATCTCAAATCTAGCGTCCCGATGCTTTCAGAGTCAGCTGCTACGAAATAAAAGTATGCCCCAGGTGAGGCTCGAACTCACAACCCCGGCATTGCTCACGGCTACTGCCTTATAAGTACCGTGCGCTAACCAATTGCGCCACTGGGGCTACAGCAGGGTGCTTTCAGTTAGCGGTATTTGCTTTGCTGCCAACCTGTTGTGGCTACAGACCCATCATACGACCGTCACCTGCGGCCATACTGCGACTTTAGCACCTGGCTACGGATGCTTCATACGATTCTTGTTTCATATGCTACACTTACAAGCATATCAACCGCTTGTCATCACCGAAAAATTGCAGAAAAACGCGCGCCTTGCCTTCTGCTACCTGTCCAACAGCGAGGGCAGATGTGTGGCAAGCTCTAAGCTATGCAGGCGCACCGTGGCCGAGCAGCTGGAGGAGAGATGCCTTCCTTGGCAGCTCCCTGCAGAGTGCGGAAGACCAGAGTGGCCGCGCCGCCGTTGTCAGTGGACGACACGCAGTTGCCGAGCCACGGAGAACACGTTGCTCTGCGATGTGTACCCGCGTCATATGACGAAAGACGAACAGTGGCCCTGTGGCGCAACGGATAACGCGTCTGACTACGGATCAGAAGATTCCAGGTTCGAATCCTGGCAGGGTCGGCATTTTGTTAGTTGCGGGCGCGTAGCTAGGCAGTGCATTCGAATGTTTCCACCTGCGTGGAGTGCAATGTCAATCCTGAGCATCTCGCAGCTGCATCTCGAGACGATCGTGGTAAATATCGCTTCGTGCAAGCGTCAGCGTAGCGTCAGTCGAGCAAAGTCGAGACAAGTCAAGCTGAGAGATGTTGCACAGTTAATTAAACGGTACGCGACGCTGACAACGCTTTTCCAAGTATCCCACGTCACGCAGCAGAGTGGCGCAGTGGAAGCGTGCTGGGCCCATAACCCAGAGGTCCGTGGATCGAAACCACGCTCTGCTAAAATTATTCTTTTTCTTGTGTGCTTCGAGCTCGATCATTAAGCCTGGGGTGCGCTGACCCAGCGTCAACAGCAAACCCTGTAAGTTCTGAAACGATGACGACGTCGTGTGGAGAATACGAGAAACACTTCCTAAGACGCAGAGTTTCTTACGATTCTGCAGCAACTACATTTCTCGATCACAACGTTAATGTCCTATCGGGCCACACGTGCAACTTTCGCGATATAAAAATCGCACCTCCCCGGCGGGGAATCGAACCCCGGTCTCCCGCGTGACAGGCGGGGATACTAACCACTATACTACCGAGGAATACGCAAACGACACGCACAACGCACGCACACTTATTCTTCTCAAGTAGGTGATTCATCTCAAATCTAGCGTCCCGATGCTTTCAGAGTCAGCTGCTACGAAATAAAAGTATGCCCCAGGTGAGGCTCGAACTCACAACCCCGGCATTGCTCACGGCTACTGCCTTATAAGTACCGTGCGCTAACCAATTGCGCCACTGGGGCTACAGCAGGGTGCTTTCAGTTAGCGGTATTTGCTTTGCTGCCAACCTGTTGTGGCTACAGACCCATCATACGACCGTCACCTGCGGCCATACTGCGACTTTAGCACCTGGCTACGGATGCTTCATACGATTCTTGTTTCATATGCTACACTTACAAGCATATCAACCGCTTGTCATCACCGAAAAATTGCAGAAAAACGCGCGCCTTGCCTTCTGCTACCTGTCCAACAGCGAGGGCAGATGTGTGGCAAGCTCTAAGCTATGCAGGCGCACCGTGGCCGAGCAGCTGGAGGAGAGATGCCTTCCTTGGCAGCTCCCTGCAGAGTGCGGAAGACCAGAGTGGCCGCGCCGCCGTTGTCAGTGGACGACACGCAGTTGCCGAGCCACGGAGAACACGTTGCTCTGCGATGTGTACCCGCGTCATATGACGAAAGACGAACAGTGGCCCTGTGGCGCAACGGATAACGCGTCTGACTACGGATCAGAAGATTCCAGGTTCGAATCCTGGCAGGGTCGGCATTTTGTTAGTTGCGGGCGCGTAGCTAGGCAGTGCATTCGAATGTTTCCACCTGCGTGGAGTGCAATGTCAATCCTGAGCATCTCGCAGCTGCATCTCGAGACGATCGTGGTAAATATCGCTTCGTGCAAGCGTCAGCGTAGCGTCAGTCGAGCAAAGTCGAGACAAGTCAAGCTGAGAGATGTTGCACAGTTAATTAAACGGTACGCGACGCTGACAACGCTTTTCCAAGTATCCCACGTCACGCAGCAGAGTGGCGCAGTGGAAGCGTGCTGGGCCCATAACCCAGAGGTCCGTGGATCGAAACCACGCTCTGCTAAAATTATTCTTTTTCTTGTGTGCTTCGAGCTCGATCATTAAGCCTGGGGTGCGCTGACCCAGCGTCAACAGCAAACCCTGTAAGTTCTGAAACGATGACGACGTCGTGTGGAGAATACGAGAAACACTTCCTAAGACGCAGAGTTTCTTACGATTCTGCAGCAACTACATTTCTCGATCACAACGTTAATGTCCTATCGGGCCACACGTGCAACTTTCGCGATATAAAAATCGCACCTCCCTGGCGGGGAATCGAACCCCGGTCTCCCGCGTGACAGGCGGGGATACTAACCACTATACTACCGAGGAATACGCAAACGACACGCACAACGCACGCACACTTATTCTTCTCAAGTAGGTGATTCATCTCAAATCTAGCGTCCCGATGCTTTCAGAGTCAGCTGCTACGAAATAAAAGTATGCCCCAGGTGAGGCTCGAACTCACAACCCCGGCATTGCTCACGGCTACTGCCTTATAAGTACCGTGCGCTAACCAATTGCGCCACTGGGGCTACAGCAGGGTGCTTTCAGTTAGCGGTATTTGCTTTGCTGCCAACCTGTTGTGGCTACAGACCCATCATACGACCGTCACCTGCGGCCATACTGCGACTTTAGCACCTGGCTACGGATGCTTCATACGATTCTTGTTTCATATGCTACACTTACAAGCATATCAACCGCTTGTCATCACCGAAACATTGCAGAAAAACGCGCGCCTTGCCTTCTGCTACCTGTCCAACAGCGAGGGCAGATGTGTGGCAAGCTCTAAGCTATGCAGGCGCACCGTGGCCGAGCAGCTGGAGGAGAGATGCCTTCCTTGGCAGCTCCCTGCAGAGTGCGGAAGACCAGAGTGGCCGCGCCGCCGTTGTCAGTGGACGACACGCAGTTGCCGAGCCACGGAGAACACGTTGCTCTGCGATGTGTACCCGCGTCATATGACGAAAGACGAACAGTGGCCCTGTGGCGCAACGGATAACGCGTCTGACTACGGATCAGAAGATTCCAGGTTCGAATCCTGGCAGGGTCGGCATTTTGTTAGTTGCGGGCGCGTAGCTAGGCAGTGCATTCGAATGTTTCCACCTGCGTGGAGTGCAATGTCAATCCTGAGCATCTCGCAGCTGCATCTCGAGACGATCGTGGTAAATACCGCTTCGTGCAAGCGTCAGCGTAGCGTCAGTCGAGCAAAGTCGAGACAAGTCAAGCTGAGAGATGTTGCACAGTTAATTAAACGGTACGCGACGCTGACAACGCTTTTCCAAGTATCCCACGTCACGCAGCAGAGTGGCGCAGTGGAAGCGTGCTGGGCCCATAACCCAGAGGTCCGTGGATCGAAACCACGCTCTGCTAAAATTATTCTTTTTCTTGTGTGCTTCGAGCTCGATCATTAAGCCTGGGGTGCGCTGACCCAGCGTCAACAGCAAACCCTGTAAGTTCTGAAACGATGACGACGTCGTGTGGAGAATACGAGAAACACTTCCTAAGACGCAGAGTTTCTTACGATTCTGCAGCAACTACATTTCTCGATCACAACGTTAATGTCCTATCGGGCCACACGTGCAACTTTCGCGATATAAAAATCGCACCTCCCCGGCGGGGAATCGAACCCCGGTCTCCCGCGTGACAGGCGGGGATACTAACCACTATACTACCGAGGAATACGCAAACGACACGCACAACGCACGCACACTTATTCTTCTCAAGTAGGTGATTCATCTCAAATCTAGCGTCCCGATGCTTTCAGAGTCAGCTGCTACGAAATAAAAGTATGCCCCAGGTGAGGCTCGAACTCACAACCCCGGCATTGCTCACGGCTACTGCCTTATAAGTACCGTGCGCTAACCAATTGCGCCACTGGGGCTACAGCAGGGTGCTTTCAGTTAGCGGTATTTGCTTTGCTGCCAACCTGTTGTGGCTACAGACCCATCATACGACCGTCACCTGCGGCCATACTGCGACTTTAGCACCTGGCTACGGATGCTTCATACGATTCTTGTTTCATATGCTACACTTACAAGCATATCAACCGCTTGTCATCACCGAAAAATTGCAGAAAAACGCGCGCCTTGCCTTCTGCTACCTGTCCAACAGCGAGGGCAGATGTGTGGCAAGCTCTAAGCTATGCAGGCGCACCGTGGCCGAGCAGCTGGAGGAGAGATGCCTTCCTTGGCAGCTCCCTGCAGAGTGCGGAAGACCAGAGTGGCCGCGCCGCCGTTGTCAGTGGACGACACGCAGTTGCCGAGCCACGGAGAACACGTTGCTCTGCGATGTGTACCCGCGTCATATGACGAAAGACGAACAGTGGCCCTGTGGCGCAACGGATAACGCGTCTGACTACGGATCAGAAGATTCCAGGTTCGAATCCTGGCAGGGTCGGCATTTTGTTAGTTGCGGGCGCGTAGCTAGGCAGTGCATTCGAATGTTTCCACCTGCGTGGAGTGCAATGTCAATCCTGAGCATCTCGCAGCTGCATCTCGAGACGATCGTGGTAAATATCGCTTCGTGCAAGCGTCAGCGTAGCGTCAGTCGAGCAAAGTCGAGACAAGTCAAGCTGAGAGATGTTGCACAGTTAATTAAACGGTACGCGACGCTGACAACGCTTTTCCAAGTATCCCACGTCACGCAGCAGAGTGGCGCAGTGGAAGCGTGCTGGGCCCATAACCCAGAGGTCCGTGGATCGAAACCACGCTCTGCTAAAATTATTCTTTTTCTTGTGTGCTTCGAGCTCGATCATTAAGCCTGGGGTGCGCTGACCCAGCGTCAACAGCAAACCCTGTAAGTTCTGAAACGATGACGACGTCGTGTGGAGAATACGAGAAACACTTCCTAAGACGCAGAGTTTCTTACGATTCTGCAGCAACTACATTTCTCGATCACAACGTTAATGTCCTATCGGGCCACACGTGCAACTTTCGCGATATAAAAATCGCACCTCCCTGGCGGGGAATCGAACCCCGGTCTCCCGCGTGACAGGCGGGGATACTAACCACTATACTACCGAGGAATACGCAAACGACACGCACAACGCACGCACACTTATTCTTCTCAAGTAGGTGATTCATCTCAAATCTAGCGTCCCGATGCTTTCAGAGTCAGCTGCTACGAAATAAAAGTATGCCCCAGGTGAGGCTCGAACTCACAACCCCGGCATTGCTCACGGCTACTGCCTTATAAGTACCGTGCGCTAACCAATTGCGCCACTGGGGCTACAGCAGGGTGCTTTCAGTTAGCGGTATTTGCTTTGCTGCCAACCTGTTGTGGCTACAGACCCATCATACGACCGTCACCTGCGGCCATACTGCGACTTTAGCACCTGGCTACGGATGCTTCATACGATTCTTGTTTCATATGCTACACTTACAAGCATATCAACCGCTTGTCATCACCGAAACATTGCAGAAAAACGCGCGCCTTGCCTTCTGCTACCTGTCCAACAGCGAGGGCAGATGTGTGGCAAGCTCTAAGCTATGCAGGCGCACCGTGGCCGAGCAGCTGGAGGAGAGATGCCTTCCTTGGCAGCTCCCTGCAGAGTGCGGAAGACCAGAGTGGCCGCGCCGCCGTTGTCAGTGGACGACACGCAGTTGCCGAGCCACGGAGAACACGTTGCTCTGCGATGTGTACCCGCGTCATATGACGAAAGACGAACAGTGGCCCTGTGGCGCAACGGATAACGCGTCTGACTACGGATCAGAAGATTCCAGGTTCGAATCCTGGCAGGGTCGGCATTTTGTTAGTTGCGGGCGCGTAGCTAGGCAGTGCATTCGAATGTTTCCACCTGCGTGGAGTGCAATGTCAATCCTGAGCATCTCGCAGCTGCATCTCGAGACGATCGTGGTAAATACCGCTTCGTGCAAGCGTCAGCGTAGCGTCAGTCGAGCAAAGTCGAGACAAGTCAAGCTGAGAGATGTTGCACAGTTAATTAAACGGTACGCGACGCTGACAACGCTTTTCCAAGTATCCCACGTCACGCAGCAGAGTGGCGCAGTGGAAGCGTGCTGGGCCCATAACCCAGAGGTCCGTGGATCGAAACCACGCTCTGCTAAAATTATTCTTTTTCTTGTGTGCTTCGAGCTCGATCATTAAGCCTGGGGTGCGCTGACCCAGCGTCAACAGCAAACCCTGTAAGTTCTGAAACGATGACGACGTCGTGTGGAGAATACGAGAAACACTTCCTAAGACGCAGAGTTTCTTACGATTCTGCAGCAACTACATTTCTCGATCACAACGTTAATGTCCTATCGGGCCACACGTGCAACTTTCGCGATATAAAAATCGCACCTCCCCGGCGGGGAATCGAACCCCGGTCTCCCGCGTGACAGGCGGGGATACTAACCACTATACTACCGAGGAATACGCAAACGACACGCACAACGCACGCACACTTATTCTTCTCAAGTAGGTGATTCATCTCAAATCTAGCGTCCCGATGCTTTCAGAGTCAGCTGCTACGAAATAAAAGTATGACCCAGGTGAGGCTCGAACTCACAACCCCGGCATTGCTCACGGCTACTGCCTTATAAGTACCGTGCGCTAACCAATTGCGCCACTGGGGCTACAGCAGGGTGCTTTCAGTTAGCGGTATTTGCTTTGCTGCCAACCTGTTGTGGCTACAGACCCATCATACGACCGTCACCTGCGGCCATACTGCGACTTTAGCACCTGGCTACGGATGCTTCATACGATTCTTGTTTCATATGCTACACTTACAAGCATATCAACCGCTTGTCATCACCGAAACATTGCAGAAAAACGCGCGCCTTGCCTTCTGCTACCTGTCCAACAGCGAGGGCAGATGTGTGGCAAGCTCTAAGCTATGCAGGCGCACCGTGGCCGAGCAGCTGGAGGAGAGATGCCTTCCTTGGCAGCTCCCTGCAGAGTGCGGAAGACCAGAGTGGCCGCGCCGCCGTTGTCAGTGGACGACACGCAGTTGCCGAGCCACGGAGAACACGTTGCTCTGCGATGTGTACCCGCGTCATATGACGAAAGACGAACAGTGGCCCTGTGGCGCAACGGATAACGCGTCTGACTACGGATCAGAAGATTCCAGGTTCGAATCCTGGCAGGGTCGGCATTTTGTTAGTTGCGGGCGCGTAGCTAGGCAGTGCATTCGAATGTTTCCACCTGCGTGGAGTGCAATGTCAATCCTGAGCATCTCGCAGCTGCATCTCGAGACGATCGTGGTAAATATCGCTTCGTGCAAGCGTCAGCGTAGCGTCAGTCGAGCAAAGTCGAGACAAGTCAAGCTGAGAGATGTTGCACAGTTAATTAAACGGTACGCGACGCTGACAACGCTTTTCCAAGTATCCCACGTCACGCAGCAGAGTGGCGCAGTGGAAGCGTGCTGGGCCCATAACCCAGAGGTCCGTGGATCGAAACCACGCTCTGCTAAAATTATTCTTTTTCTTGTGTGCTTCGAGCTCGATCATTAAGCCTGGGGTGCGCTGACCCAGCGTCAACAGCAAACCCTGTAAGTTCTGAAACGATGACGACGTCGTGTGGAGAATACGAGAAACACTTCCTAAGACGCAGAGTTTCTTACGATTCTGCAGCAACTACATTTCTCGATCACAACGTTAATGTCCTATCGGGCCACACGTGCAACTTTCGCGATATAAAAATCGCACCTCCCCGGCGGGGAATCGAACCCCGGTCTCCCGCGTGACAGGCGGGGATACTAACCACTATACTACCGAGGAATACGCAAACGACACGCACAACGCACGCACACTTATTCTTCTCAAGTAGGTGATTCATCTCAAATCTAGCGTCCCGATGCTTTCAGAGTCAGCTGCTACGAAATAAAAGTATGCCCCAGGTGAGGCTCGAACTCACAACCCCGGCATTGCTCACGGCTACTGCCTTATAAGTACCGTGCGCTAACCAATTGCGCCACTGGGGCTACAGCAGGGTGCTTTCAGTTAGCGGTATTTGCTTTGCTGCCAACCTGTTGTGGCTACAGACCCATCATACGACCGTCACCTGCGGCCATACTGCGACTTTAGCACCTGGCTACGGATGCTTCATACGATTCTTGTTTCATATGCTACACTTACAAGCATATCAACCGCTTGTCATCACCGAAACATTGCAGAAAAACGCGCGCCTTGCCTTCTGCTACCTGTCCAACAGCGAGGGCAGATGTGTGGCAAGCTCTAAGCTATGCAGGCGCACCGTGGCCGAGCAGCTGGAGGAGAGATGCCTTCCTTGGCAGCTCCCTGCAGAGTGCGGAAGACCAGAGTGGCCGCGCCGCCGTTGTCAGTGGACGACACGCAGTTGCCGAGCCACGGAGAACACGTTGCTCTGCGATGTGTACCCGCGTCATATGACGAAAGACGAACAGTGGCCCTGTGGCGCAACGGATAACGCGTCTGACTACGGATCAGAAGATTCCAGGTTCGAATCCTGGCAGGGTCGGCATTTTGTTAGTTGCGGGCGCGTAGCTAGGCAGTGCATTCGAATGTTTCCACCTGCGTGGAGTGCAATGTCAATCCTGAGCATCTCGCAGCTGCATCTCGAGACGATCGTGGTAAATATCGCTTCGTGCAAGCGTCAGCGTAGCGTCAGTCGAGCAAAGTCGAGACAAGTCAAGCTGAGAGATGTTGCACAGTTAATTAAACGGTACGCGACGCTGACAACGCTTTTCCAAGTATCCCACGTCACGCAGCAGAGTGGCGCAGTGGAAGCGTGCTGGGCCCATAACCCAGAGGTCCGTGGATCGAAACCACGCTCTGCTAAAATTATTCTTTTTCTTGTGTGCTTCGAGCTCGATCATTAAGCCTGGGGTGCGCTGACCCAGCGTCAACAGCAAACCCTGTAAGTTCTGAAACGATGACGACGTCGTGTGGAGAATACGAGAAACACTTCCTAAGACGCAGAGTTTCTTACGATTCTGCAGCAACTACATTTCTCGATCACAACGTTAATGTCCTATCGGGCCACACGTGCAACTTTCGCGATATAAAAATCGCACCTCCCCGGCGGGGAATCGAACCCCGGTCTCCCGCGTGACAGGCGGGGATACTAACCACTATACTACCGAGGAATACGCAAACGACACGCACAACGCACGCACACTTATTCTTCTCAAGTAGGTGATTCATCTCAAATCTAGCGTCCCGATGCTTTCAGAGTCAGCTGCTACGAAATAAAAGTATGCCCCAGGTGAGGCTCGAACTCACAACCCCGGCATTGCTCACGGCTACTGCCTTATAAGTACCGTGCGCTAACCAATTGCGCCACTGGGGCTACAGCAGGGTGCTTTCAGTTAGCGGTATTTGCTTTGCTGCCAACCTGTTGTGGCTACAGACCCATCATACGACCGTCACCTGCGGCCATACTGCGACTTTAGCACCTGGCTACGGATGCTTCATACGATTCTTGTTTCATATGCTACACTTACAAGCATATCAACCGCTTGTCATCACCGAAACATTGCAGAAAAACGCGCGCCTTGCCTTCTGCTACCTGTCCAACAGCGAGGGCAGATGTGTGGCAAGCTCTAAGCTATGCAGGCGCACCGTGGCCGAGCAGCTGGAGGAGAGATGCCTTCCTTGGCAGCTCCCTGCAGAGTGCGGAAGACCAGAGTGGCCGCGCCGCCGTTGTCAGTGGACGACACGCAGTTGCCGAGCCACGGAGAACACGTTGCTCTGCGATGTGTACCCGCGTCATATGACGAAAGACGAACAGTGGCCCTGTGGCGCAACGGATAACGCGTCTGACTACGGATCAGAAGATTCCAGGTTCGAATCCTGGCAGGGTCGGCATTTTGTTAGTTGCGGGCGCGTAGCTAGGCAGTGCATTCGAATGTTTCCACCTGCGTGGAGTGCAATGTCAATCCTGAGCATCTCGCAGCTGCATCTCGAGACGATCGTGGTAAATATCGCTTCGTGCAAGCGTCAGCGTAGCGTCAGTCGAGCAAAGTCGAGACAAGTCAAGCTGAGAGATGTTGCACAGTTAATTAAACGGTACGCGACGCTGACAACGCTTTTCCAAGTATCCCACGTCACGCAGCAGAGTGGCGCAGTGGAAGCGTGCTGGGCCCATAACCCAGAGGTCCGTGGATCGAAACCACGCTCTGCTAAAATTATTCTTTTTCTTGTGTGCTTCGAGCTCGATCATTAAGCCTGGGGTGCGCTGACCCAGCGTCAACAGCAAACCCTGTAAGTTCTGAAACGATGACGACGTCGTGTGGAGAATACGAGAAACACTTCCTAAGACGCAGAGTTTCTTACGATTCTGCAGCAACTACATTTCTCGATCACAACGTTAATGTCCTATCGGGCCACACGTGCAACTTTCGCGATATAAAAATCGCACCTCCCCGGCGGGGAATCGAACCCCGGTCTCCCGCGTGACAGGCGGGGATACTAACCACTATACTACCGAGGAATACGCAAACGACACGCACAACGCACGCACACTTATTCTTCTCAAGTAGGTGATTCATCTCAAATCTAGCGTCCCGATGCTTTCAGAGTCAGCTGCTACGAAATAAAAGTATGCCCCAGGTGAGGCTCGAACTCACAACCCCGGCATTGCTCACGGCTACTGCCTTATAAGTACCGTGCGCTAACCAATTGCGCCACTGGGGCTACAGCAGGGTGCTTTCAGTTAGCGGTATTTGCTTTGCTGCCAACCTGTTGTGGCTACAGACCCATCATACGACCGTCACCTGCGGCCATACTGCGACTTTAGCACCTGGCTACGGATGCTTCATACGATTCTTGTTTCATATGCTACACTTACAAGCATATCAACCGCTTGTCATCACCGAAAAATTGCAGAAAAACGCGCGCCTTGCCTTCTGCTACCTGTCCAACAGCGAGGGCAGATGTGTGGCAAGCTCTAAGCTATGCAGGCGCACCGTGGCCGAGCAGCTGGAGGAGAGATGCCTTCCTTGGCAGCTCCCTGCAGAGTGCGGAAGACCAGAGTGGCCGCGCCGCCGTTGTCAGTGGACGACACGCAGTTGCCGAGCCACGGAGAACACGTTGCTCTGCGATGTGTACCCGCGTCATATGACGAAAGACGAACAGTGGCCCTGTGGCGCAACGGATAACGCGTCTGACTACGGATCAGAAGATTCCAGGTTCGAATCCTGGCAGGGTCGGCATTTTGTTAGTTGCGGGCGCGTAGCTAGGCAGTGCATTCGAATGTTTCCACCTGCGTGGAGTGCAATGTCAATCCTGAGCATCTCGCAGCTGCATCTCGAGACGATCGTGGTAAATATCGCTTCGTGCAAGCGTCAGCGTAGCGTCAGTCGAGCAAAGTCGAGACAAGTCAAGCTGAGAGATGTTGCACAGTTAATTAAACGGTACGCGACGCTGACAACGCTTTTCCAAGTATCCCACGTCACGCAGCAGAGTGGCGCAGTGGAAGCGTGCTGGGCCCATAACCCAGAGGTCCGTGGATCGAAACCACGCTCTGCTAAAATTATTCTTTTTCTTGTGTGCTTCGAGCTCGATCATTAAGCCTGGGGTGCGCTGACCCAGCGTCAACAGCAAACCCTGTAAGTTCTGAAACGATGACGACGTCGTGTGGAGAATACGAGAAACACTTCCTAAGACGCAGAGTTTCTTACGATTCTGCAGCAACTACATTTCTCGATCACAACGTTAATGTCCTATCGGGCCACACGTGCAACTTTCGCGATATAAAAATCGCACCTCCCCGGCGGGGAATCGAACCCCGGTCTCCCGCGTGACAGGCGGGGATACTAACCACTATACTACCGAGGAATACGCAAACGACACGCACAACGCACGCACACTTATTCTTCTCAAGTAGGTGATTCATCTCAAATCTAGCGTCCCGATGCTTTCAGAGTCAGCTGCTACGAAATAAAAGTATGCCCCAGGTGAGGCTCGAACTCACAACCCCGGCATTGCTCACGGCTACTGCCTTATAAGTACCGTGCGCTAACCAATTGCGCCACTGGGGCTACAGCAGGGTGCTTTCAGTTAGCGGTATTTGCTTTGCTGCCAACCTGTTGTGGCTACAGACCCATCATACGACCGTCACCTGCGGCCATACTGCGACTTTAGCACCTGGCTACGGATGCTTCATACGATTCTTGTTTCATATGCTACACTTACAAGCATATCAACCGCTTGTCATCACCGAAAAATTGCAGAAAAACGCGCGCCTTGCCTTCTGCTACCTGTCCAACAGCGAGGGCAGATGTGTGGCAAGCTCTAAGCTATGCAGGCGCACCGTGGCCGAGCAGCTGGAGGAGAGATGCCTTCCTTGGCAGCTCCCTGCAGAGTGCGGAAGACCAGAGTGGCCGCGCCGCCGTTGTCAGTGGACGACACGCAGTTGCCGAGCCACGGAGAACACGTTGCTCTGCGATGTGTACCCGCGTCATATGACGAAAGACGAACAGTGGCCCTGTGGCGCAACGGATAACGCGTCTGACTACGGATCAGAAGATTCCAGGTTCGAATCCTGGCAGGGTCGGCATTTTGTTAGTTGCGGGCGCGTAGCTAGGCAGTGCATTCGAATGTTTCCACCTGCGTGGAGTGCAATGTCAATCCTGAGCATCTCGCAGCTGCATCTCGAGACGATCGTGGTAAATATCGCTTCGTGCAAGCGTCAGCGTAGCGTCAGTCGAGCAAAGTCGAGACAAGTCAAGCTGAGAGATGTTGCACAGTTAATTAAACGGTACGCGACGCTGACAACGCTTTTCCAAGTATCCCACGTCACGCAGCAGAGTGGCGCAGTGGAAGCGTGCTGGGCCCATAACCCAGAGGTCCGTGGATCGAAACCACGCTCTGCTAAAATTATTCTTTTTCTTGTGTGCTTCGAGCTCGATCATTAAGCCTGGGGTGCGCTGACCCAGCGTCAACAGCAAACCCTGTAAGTTCTGAAACGATGACGACGTCGTGTGGAGAATACGAGAAACACTTCCTAAGACGCAGAGTTTCTTACGATTCTGCAGCAACTACATTTCTCGATCACAACGTTAATGTCCTATCGGGCCACACGTGCAACTTTCGCGATATAAAAATCGCACCTCCCCGGCGGGGAATCGAACCCCGGTCTCCCGCGTGACAGGCGGGGATACTAACCACAATACTACCGAGGAATACGCAAACGACACGCACAACGCACGCACACTTATTCTTCTCAAGTAGGTGATTCATCTCAAATCTAGCGTCCCGATGCTTTCAGAGTCAGCTGCTACGAAATAAAAGTATGCCCCAGGTGAGGCTCGAACTCACAACCCCGGCATTGCTCACGGCTACTGCCTTATAAGTACCGTGCGCTAACCAATTGCGCCACTGGGGCTACAGCAGGGTGCTTTCAGTTAGCGGTATTTGCTTTGCTGCCAACCTGTTGTGGCTACAGACCCATCATACGACCGTCACCTGCGGCCATACTGCGACTTTAGCACCTGGCTACGGATGCTTCATACGATTCTTGTTTCATATGCTACACTTACAAGCATATCAACCGCTTGTCATCACCGAAAAATTGCAGAAAAACGCGCGCCTTGCCTTCTGCTACCTGTCCAACAGCGAGGGCAGATGTGTGGCAAGCTCTAAGCTATGCAGGCGCACCGTGGCCGAGCAGCTGGAGGAGAGATGCCTTCCTTGGCAGCTCCCTGCAGAGTGCGGAAGACCAGAGTGGCCGCGCCGCCGTTGTCAGTGGACGACACGCAGTTGCCGAGCCACGGAGAACACGTTGCTCTGCGATGTGTACCCGCGTCATATGACGAAAGACGAACAGTGGCCCTGTGGCGCAACGGATAACGCGTCTGACTACGGATCAGAAGATTCCAGGTTCGAATCCTGGCAGGGTCGGCATTTTGTTAGTTGCGGGCGCGTAGCTAGGCAGTGCATTCGAATGTTTCCACCTGCGTGGAGTGCAATGTCAATCCTGAGCATCTCGCAGCTGCATCTCGAGACGATCGTGGTAAATATCGCTTCGTGCAAGCGTCAGCGTAGCGTCAGTCGAGCAAAGTCGAGACAAGTCAAGCTGAGAGATGTTGCACAGTTAATTAAACGGTACGCGACGCTGACAACGCTTTTCCAAGTATCCCACGTCACGCAGCAGAGTGGCGCAGTGGAAGCGTGCTGGGCCCATAACCCAGAGGTCCGTGGATCGAAACCACGCTCTGCTAAAATTATTCTTTTTCTTGTGTGCTTCGAGCTCGATCATTAAGCCTGGGGTGCGCTGACCCAGCGTCAACAGCAAACCCTGTAAGTTCTGAAACGATGACGACGTCGTGTGGAGAATACGAGAAACACTTCCTAAGACGCAGAGTTTCTTACGATTCTGCAGCAACTACATTTCTCGATCACAACGTTAATGTCCTATCGGGCCACACGTGCAACTTTCGCGATATAAAAATCGCACCTCCCCGGCGGGGAATCGAACCCCGGTCTCCCGCGTGACAGGCGGGGATACTAACCACTATACTACCGAGGAATACGCAAACGACACGCACAACGCACGCACACTTATTCTTCTCAAGTAGGTGATTCATCTCAAATCTAGCGTCCCGATGCTTTCAGAGTCAGCTGCTACGAAATAAAAGTATGCCCCAGGTGAGGCTCGAACTCACAACCCCGGCATTGCTCACGGCTACTGCCTTATAAGTACCGTGCGCTAACCAATTGCGCCACTGGGGCTACAGCAGGGTGCTTTCAGTTAGCGGTATTTGCTTTGCTGCCAACCTGTTGTGGCTACAGACCCATCATACGACCGTCACCTGCGGCCATACTGCGACTTTAGCACCTGGCTACGGATGCTTCATACGATTCTTGTTTCATATGCTACACTTACAAGCATATCAACCGCTTGTCATCACCGAAAAATTGCAGAAAAACGCGCGCCTTGCCTTCTGCTACCTGTCCAACAGCGAGGGCAGATGTGTGGCAAGCTCTAAGCTATGCAGGCGCACCGTGGCCGAGCAGCTGGAGGAGAGATGCCTTCCTTGGCAGCTCCCTGCAGAGTGCGGAAGACCAGAGTGGCCGCGCCGCCGTTGTCAGTGGACGACACGCAGTTGCCGAGCCACGGAGAACACGTTGCTCTGCGATGTGTACCCGCGTCATATGACGAAAGACGAACAGTGGCCCTGTGGCGCAACGGATAACGCGTCTGACTACGGATCAGAAGATTCCAGGTTCGAATCCTGGCAGGGTCGGCATTTTGTTAGTTGCGGGCGCGTAGCTAGGCAGTGCATTCGAATGTTTCCACCTGCGTGGAGTGCAATGTCAATCCTGAGCATCTCGCAGCTGCATCTCGAGACGATCGTGGTAAATATCGCTTCGTGCAAGCGTCAGCGTAGCGTCAGTCGAGCAAAGTCGAGACAAGTCAAGCTGAGAGATGTTGCACAGTTAATTAAACGGTACGCGACGCTGACAACGCTTTTCCAAGTATCCCACGTCACGCAGCAGAGTGGCGCAGTGGAAGCGTGCTGGGCCCATAACCCAGAGGTCCGTGGATCGAAACCACGCTCTGCTAAAATTATTCTTTTTCTTGTGTGCTTCGAGCTCGATCATTAAGCCTGGGGTGCGCTGACCCAGCGTCAACAGCAAACCCTGTAAGTTCTGAAACGATGACGACGTCGTGTGGAGAATACGAGAAACACTTCCTAAGACGCAGAGTTTCTTACGATTCTGCAGCAACTACATTTCTCGATCACAACGTTAATGTCCTATCGGGCCACACGTGCAACTTTCGCGATATAAAAATCGCACCTCCCTGGCGGGGAATCGAACCCCGGTCTCCCGCGTGACAGGCGGGGATACTAACCACTATACTACCGAGGAATACGCAAACGACACGCACAACGCACGCACACTTATTCTTCTCAAGTAGGTGATTCATCTCAAATCTAGCGTCCCGATGCTTTCAGAGTCAGCTGCTACGAAATAAAAGTATGCCCCAGGTGAGGCTCGAACTCACAACCCCGGCATTGCTCACGGCTACTGCCTTATAAGTACCGTGCGCTAACCAATTGCGCCACTGGGGCTACAGCAGGGTGCTTTCAGTTAGCGGTATTTGCTTTGCTGCCAACCTGTTGTGGCTACAGACCCATCATACGACCGTCACCTGCGGCCATACTGCGACTTTAGCACCTGGCTACGGATGCTTCATACGATTCTTGTTTCATATGCTACACTTACAAGCATATCAACCGCTTGTCATCACCGAAACATTGCAGAAAAACGCGCGCCTTGCCTTCTGCTACCTGTCCAACAGCGAGGGCAGATGTGTGGCAAGCTCTAAGCTATGCAGGCGCACCGTGGCCGAGCAGCTGGAGGAGAGATGCCTTCCTTGGCAGCTCCCTGCAGAGTGCGGAAGACCAGAGTGGCCGCGCCGCCGTTGTCAGTGGACGACACGCAGTTGCCGAGCCACGGAGAACACGTTGCTCTGCGATGTGTACCCGCGTCATATGACGAAAGACGAACAGTGGCCCTGTGGCGCAACGGATAACGCGTCTGACTACGGATCAGAAGATTCCAGGTTCGAATCCTGGCAGGGTCGGCATTTTGTTAGTTGCGGGCGCGTAGCTAGGCAGTGCATTCGAATGTTTCCACCTGCGTGGAGTGCAATGTCAATCCTGAGCATCTCGCAGCTGCATCTCGAGACGATCGTGGTAAATACCGCTTCGTGCAAGCGTCAGCGTAGCGTCAGTCGAGCAAAGTCGAGACAAGTCAAGCTGAGAGATGTTGCACAGTTAATTAAACGGTACGCGACGCTGACAACGCTTTTCCAAGTATCCCACGTCACGCAGCAGAGTGGCGCAGTGGAAGCGTGCTGGGCCCATAACCCAGAGGTCCGTGGATCGAAACCACGCTCTGCTAAAATTATTCTTTTTCTTGTGTGCTTCGAGCTCGATCATTAAGCCTGGGGTGCGCTGACCCAGCGTCAACAGCAAACCCTGTAAGTTCTGAAACGATGACGACGTCGTGTGGAGAATACGAGAAACACTTCCTAAGACGCAGAGTTTCTTACGATTCTGCAGCAACTACATTTCTCGATCACAACGTTAATGTCCTATCGGGCCACACGTGCAACTTTCGCGATATAAAAATCGCACCTCCCCGGCGGGGAATCGAACCCCGGTCTCCCGCGTGACAGGCGGGGATACTAACCACTATACTACCGAGGAATACGCAAACGACACGCACAACGCACGCACACTTATTCTTCTCAAGTAGGTGATTCATCTCAAATCTAGCGTCCCGATGCTTTCAGAGTCAGCTGCTACGAAATAAAAGTATGACCCAGGTGAGGCTCGAACTCACAACCCCGGCATTGCTCACGGCTACTGCCTTATAAGTACCGTGCGCTAACCAATTGCGCCACTGGGGCTACAGCAGGGTGCTTTCAGTTAGCGGTATTTGCTTTGCTGCCAACCTGTTGTGGCTACAGACCCATCATACGACCGTCACCTGCGGCCATACTGCGACTTTAGCACCTGGCTACGGATGCTTCATACGATTCTTGTTTCATATGCTACACTTACAAGCATATCAACCGCTTGTCATCACCGAAACATTGCAGAAAAACGCGCGCCTTGCCTTCTGCTACCTGTCCAACAGCGAGGGCAGATGTGTGGCAAGCTCTAAGCTATGCAGGCGCACCGTGGCCGAGCAGCTGGAGGAGAGATGCCTTCCTTGGCAGCTCCCTGCAGAGTGCGGAAGACCAGAGTGGCCGCGCCGCCGTTGTCAGTGGACGACACGCAGTTGCCGAGCCACGGAGAACACGTTGCTCTGCGATGTGTACCCGCGTCATATGACGAAAGACGAACAGTGGCCCTGTGGCGCAACGGATAACGCGTCTGACTACGGATCAGAAGATTCCCGGTTCGAATCCTGGCAGGGTCGGCATTTTGTTAGTTGCGGGCGCGTAGCTAGGCAGTGCATTCGAATGTTTCCACCTGCGTGGAGTGCAATGTCAATCCTGAGCATCTCGCAGCTGCATCTCGAGACGATCGTGGTAAATATCGCTTCGTGCAAGCGTCAGCGTAGCGTCAGTCGAGCAAAGTCGAGACAAGTCAAGCTGAGAGATGTTGCACAGTTAATTAAACGGTACGCGACGCTGACAACGCTTTTCCAAGTATCCCACGTCACGCAGCAGAGTGGCGCAGTGGAAGCGTGCTGGGCCCATAACCCAGAGGTCCGTGGATCGAAACCACGCTCTGCTAAAATTATTCTTTTTCTTGTGTGCTTCGAGCTCGATCATTAAGCCTGGGGTGCGCTGACCCAGCGTCAACAGCAAACCCTGTAAGTTCTGAAACGATGACGACGTCGTGTGGAGAATACGAGAAACACTTCCTAAGACGCAGAGTTTCTTACGATTCTGCAGCAACTACATTTCTCGATCACAACGTTAATGTCCTATCGGGCCACACGTGCAACTTTCGCGATATAAAAATCGCACCTCCCCGGCGGGGAATCGAACCCCGGTCTCCCGCGTGACAGGCGGGGATACTAACCACTATACTACCGAGGAATACGCAAACGACACGCACAACGCACGCACACTTATTCTTCTCAAGTAGGTGATTCATCTCAAATCTAGCGTCCCGATGCTTTCAGAGTCAGCTGCTACGAAATAAAAGTATGCCCCAGGTGAGGCTCGAACTCACAACCCCGGCATTGCTCACGGCTACTGCCTTATAAGTACCGTGCGCTAACCAATTGCGCCACTGGGGCTACAGCAGGGTGCTTTCAGTTAGCGGTATTTGCTTTGCTGCCAACCTGTTGTGGCTACAGACCCATCATACGACCGTCACCTGCGGCCATACTGCGACTTTAGCACCTGGCTACGGATGCTTCATACGATTCTTGTTTCATATGCTACACTTACAAGCATATCAACCGCTTGTCATCACCGAAACATTGCAGAAAAACGCGCGCCTTGCCTTCTGCTACCTGTCCAACAGCGAGGGCAGATGTGTGGCAAGCTCTAAGCTATGCAGGCGCACCGTGGCCGAGCAGCTGGAGGAGAGATGCCTTCCTTGGCAGCTCCCTGCAGAGTGCGGAAGACCAGAGTGGCCGCGCCGCCGTTGTCAGTGGACGACACGCAGTTGCCGAGCCACGGAGAACACGTTGCTCTGCGATGTGTACCCGCGTCATATGACGAAAGACGAACAGTGGCCCTGTGGCGCAACGGATAACGCGTCTGACTACGGATCAGAAGATTCCAGGTTCGAATCCCGGCAGGGTCGGCATTTTGTTAGTTGCGGGCGCGTAGCTAGGCAGTGCATTCGAATGTTTCCACCTGCGTGGAGTGCAATGTCAATCCTGAGCATCTCGCAGCTGCATCTCGAGACGATCGTGGTAAATATCGCTTCGTGCAAGCGTCAGCGTAGCGTCAGTCGAGCAAAGTCGAGACAAGTCAAGCTGAGAGATGTTGCACAGTTAATTAAACGGTACGCGACGCTGACAACGCTTTTCCAAGTATCCCACGTCACGCAGCAGAGTGGCGCAGTGGAAGCGTGCTGGGCCCATAACCCAGAGGTCCGTGGATCGAAACCACGCTCTGCTAAAATTATTCTTTTTCTTGTGTGCTTCGAGCTCGATCATTAAGCCTGGGGTGCGCTGACCCAGCGTCAACAGCAAACCCTGTAAGTTCTGAAACGATGACGACGTCGTGTGGAGAATACGAGAAACACTTCCTAAGACGCAGAGTTTCTTACGATTCTGCAGCAACTACATTTCTCGATCACAACGTTAATGTCCTATCGGGCCACACGTGCAACTTTCGCGATATAAAAATCGCACCTCCCCGGCGGGGAATCGAACCCCGGTCTCCCGCGTGACAGGCGGGGATACTAACCACTATACTACCGAGGAATACGCAAACGACACGCACAACGCACGCACACTTATTCTTCTCAAGTAGGTGATTCATCTCAAATCTAGCGTCCCGATGCTTTCAGAGTCAGCTGCTACGAAATAAAAGTATGCCCCAGGTGAGGCTCGAACTCACAACCCCGGCATTGCTCACGGCTACTGCCTTATAAGTACCGTGCGCTAACCAATTGCGCCACTGGGGCTACAGCAGGGTGCTTTCAGTTAGCGGTATTTGCTTTGCTGCCAACCTGTTGTGGCTACAGACCCATCATACGACCGTCACCTGCGGCCATACTGCGACTTTAGCACCTGGCTACGGATGCTTCATACGATTCTTGTTTCATATGCTACACTTACAAGCATATCAACCGCTTGTCATCACCGAAACATTGCAGAAAAACGCGCGCCTTGCCTTCTGCTACCTGTCCAACAGCGAGGGCAGATGTGTGGCAAGCTCTAAGCTATGCAGGCGCACCGTGGCCGAGCAGCTGGAGGAGAGATGCCTTCCTTGGCAGCTCCCTGCAGAGTGCGGAAGACCAGAGTGGCCGCGCCGCCGTTGTCAGTGGACGACACGCAGTTGCCGAGCCACGGAGAACACGTTGCTCTGCGATGTGTACCCGCGTCATATGACGAAAGACGAACAGTGGCCCTGTGGCGCAACGGATAACGCGTCTGACTACGGATCAGAAGATTCCAGGTTCGAATCCTGGCAGGGTCGGCATTTTGTTAGTTGCGGGCGCGTAGCTAGGCAGTGCATTCGAATGTTTCCACCTGCGTGGAGTGCAATGTCAATCCTGAGCATCTCGCAGCTGCATCTCGAGACGATCGTGGTAAATATCGCTTCGTGCAAGCGTCAGCGTAGCGTCAGTCGAGCAAAGTCGAGACAAGTCAAGCTGAGAGATGTTGCACAGTTAATTAAACGGTACGCGACGCTGACAACGCTTTTCCAAGTATCCCACGTCACGCAGCAGAGTGGCGCAGTGGAAGCGTGCTGGGCCCATAACCCAGAGGTCCGTGGATCGAAACCACGCTCTGCTAAAATTATTCTTTTTCTTGTGTGCTTCGAGCTCGATCATTAAGCCTGGGGTGCGCTGACCCAGCGTCAACAGCAAACCCTGTAAGTTCTGAAACGATGACGACGTCGTGTGGAGAATACGAGAAACACTTCCTAAGACGCAGAGTTTCTTACGATTCTGCAGCAACTACATTTCTCGATCACAACGTTAATGTCCTATCGGGCCACACGTGCAACTTTCGCGATATAAAAATCGCACCTCCCCGGCGGGGAATCGAACCCCGGTCTCCCGCGTGACAGGCGGGGATACTAACCACTATACTACCGAGGAATACGCAAACGACACGCACAACGCACGCACACTTATTCTTCTCAAGTAGGTGATTCATCTCAAATCTAGCGTCCCGATGCTTTCAGAGTCAGCTGCTACGAAATAAAAGTATGCCCCAGGTGAGGCTCGAACTCACAACCCCGGCATTGCTCACGGCTACTGCCTTATAAGTACCGTGCGCTAACCAATTGCGCCACTGGGGCTACAGCAGGGTGCTTTCAGTTAGCGGTATTTGCTTTGCTGCCAACCTGTTGTGGCTACAGACCCATCATACGACCGTCACCTGCGGCCATACTGCGACTTTAGCACCTGGCTACGGATGCTTCATACGATTCTTGTTTCATATGCTACACTTACAAGCATATCAACCGCTTGTCATCACCGAAAAATTGCAGAAAAACGCGCGCCTTGCCTTCTGCTACCTGTCCAACAGCGAGGGCAGATGTGTGGCAAGCTCTAAGCTATGCAGGCGCACCGTGGCCGAGCAGCTGGAGGAGAGATGCCTTCCTTGGCAGCTCCCTGCAGAGTGCGGAAGACCAGAGTGGCCGCGCCGCCGTTGTCAGTGGACGACACGCAGTTGCCGAGCCACGGAGAACACGTTGCTCTGCGATGTGTACCCGCGTCATATGACGAAAGACGAACAGTGGCCCTGTGGCGCAACGGATAACGCGTCTGACTACGGATCAGAAGATTCCAGGTTCGAATCCTGGCAGGGTCGGCATTTTGTTAGTTGCGGGCGCGTAGCTAGGCAGTGCATTCGAATGTTTCCACCTGCGTGGAGTGCAATGTCAATCCTGAGCATCTCGCAGCTGCATCTCGAGACGATCGTGGTAAATATCGCTTCGTGCAAGCGTCAGCGTAGCGTCAGTCGAGCAAAGTCGAGACAAGTCAAGCTGAGAGATGTTGCACAGTTAATTAAACGGTACGCGACGCTGACAACGCTTTTCCAAGTATCCCACGTCACGCAGCAGAGTGGCGCAGTGGAAGCGTGCTGGGCCCATAACCCAGAGGTCCGTGGATCGAAACCACGCTCTGCTAAAATTATTCTTTTTCTTGTGTGCTTCGAGCTCGATCATTAAGCCTGGGGTGCGCTGACCCAGCGTCAACAGCAAACCCTGTAAGTTCTGAAACGATGACGACGTCGTGTGGAGAATACGAGAAACACTTCCTAAGACGCAGAGTTTCTTACGATTCTGCAGCAACTACATTTCTCGATCACAACGTTAATGTCCTATCGGGCCACACGTGCAACTTTCGCGATATAAAAATCGCACCTCCCCGGCGGGGAATCGAACCCCGGTCTCCCGCGTGACAGGCGGGGATACTAACCACTATACTACCGAGGAATACGCAAACGACACGCACAACGCACGCACACTTATTCTTCTCAAGTAGGTGATTCATCTCAAATCTAGCGTCCCGATGCTTTCAGAGTCAGCTGCTACGAAATAAAAGTATGCCCCAGGTGAGGCTCGAACTCACAACCCCGGCATTGCTCACGGCTACTGCCTTATAAGTACCGTGCGCTAACCAATTGCGCCACTGGGGCTACAGCAGGGTGCTTTCAGTTAGCGGTATTTGCTTTGCTGCCAACCTGTTGTGGCTACAGACCCATCATACGACCGTCACCTGCGGCCATACTGCGACTTTAGCACCTGGCTACGGATGCTTCATACGATTCTTGTTTCATATGCTACACTTACAAGCATATCAACCGCTTGTCATCACCGAAAAATTGCAGAAAAACGCGCGCCTTGCCTTCTGCTACCTGTCCAACAGCGAGGGCAGATGTGTGGCAAGCTCTAAGCTATGCAGGCGCACCGTGGCCGAGCAGCTGGAGGAGAGATGCCTTCCTTGGCAGCTCCCTGCAGAGTGCGGAAGACCAGAGTGGCCGCGCCGCCGTTGTCAGTGGACGACACGCAGTTGCCGAGCCACGGAGAACACGTTGCTCTGCGATGTGTACCCGCGTCATATGACGAAAGACGAACAGTGGCCCTGTGGCGCAACGGATAACGCGTCTGACTACGGATCAGAAGATTCCAGGTTCGAATCCTGGCAGGGTCGGCATTTTGTTAGTTGCGGGCGCGTAGCTAGGCAGTGCATTCGAATGTTTCCACCTGCGTGGAGTGCAATGTCAATCCTGAGCATCTCGCAGCTGCATCTCGAGACGATCGTGGTAAATATCGCTTCGTGCAAGCGTCAGCGTAGCGTCAGTCGAGCAAAGTCGAGACAAGTCAAGCTGAGAGATGTTGCACAGTTAATTAAACGGTACGCGACGCTGACAACGCTTTTCCAAGTATCCCACGTCACGCAGCAGAGTGGCGCAGTGGAAGCGTGCTGGGCCCATAACCCAGAGGTCCGTGGATCGAAACCACGCTCTGCTAAAATTATTCTTTTTCTTGTGTGCTTCGAGCTCGATCATTAAGCCTGGGGTGCGCTGACCCAGCGTCAACAGCAAACCCTGTAAGTTCTGAAACGATGACGACGTCGTGTGGAGAATACGAGAAACACTTCCTAAGACGCAGAGTTTCTTACGATTCTGCAGCAACTACATTTCTCGATCACAACGTTAATGTCCTATCGGGCCACACGTGCAACTTTCGCGATATAAAAATCGCACCTCCCCGGCGGGGAATCGAACCCCGGTCTCCCGCGTGACAGGCGGGGATACTAACCACTATACTACCGAGGAATACGCAAACGACACGCACAACGCACGCACACTTATTCTTCTCAAGTAGGTGATTCATCTCAAATCTAGCGTCCCGATGCTTTCAGAGTCAGCTGCTACGAAATAAAAGTATGCCCCAGGTGAGGCTCGAACTCACAACCCCGGCATTGCTCACGGCTACTGCCTTATAAGTACCGTGCGCTAACCAATTGCGCCACTGGGGCTACAGCAGGGTGCTTTCAGTTAGCGGTATTTGCTTTGCTGCCAACCTGTTGTGGCTACAGACCCATCATACGACCGTCACCTGCGGCCATACTGCGACTTTAGCACCTGGCTACGGATGCTTCATACGATTCTTGTTTCATATGCTACACTTACAAGCATATCAACCGCTTGTCATCACCGAAAAATTGCAGAAAAACGCGCGCCTTGCCTTCTGCTACCTGTCCAACAGCGAGGGCAGATGTGTGGCAAGCTCTAAGCTATGCAGGCGCACCGTGGCCGAGCAGCTGGAGGAGAGATGCCTTCCTTGGCAGCTCCCTGCAGAGTGCGGAAGACCAGAGTGGCCGCGCCGCCGTTGTCAGTGGACGACACGCAGTTGCCGAGCCACGGAGAACACGTTGCTCTGCGATGTGTACCCGCGTCATATGACGAAAGACGAACAGTGGCCCTGTGGCGCAACGGATAACGCGTCTGACTACGGATCAGAAGATTCCAGGTTCGAATCCTGGCAGGGTCGGCATTTTGTTAGTTGCGGGCGCGTAGCTAGGCAGTGCATTCGAATGTTTCCACCTGCGTGGAGTGCAATGTCAATCCTGAGCATCTCGCAGCTGCATCTCGAGACGATCGTGGTAAATATCGCTTCGTGCAAGCGTCAGCGTAGCGTCAGTCGAGCAAAGTCGAGACAAGTCAAGCTGAGAGATGTTGCACAGTTAATTAAACGGTACGCGACGCTGACAACGCTTTTCCAAGTATCCCACGTCACGCAGCAGAGTGGCGCAGTGGAAGCGTGCTGGGCCCATAACCCAGAGGTCCGTGGATCGAAACCACGCTCTGCTAAAATTATTCTTTTTCTTGTGTGCTTCGAGCTCGATCATTAAGCCTGGGGGTGCGCTGACCCAGCGTCAACAGCAAACCCTGTAAGTTCTGAAACGATGACGACGTCGTGTGGAGAATACGAGAAACACTTCCTAAGACGCAGAGTTTCTTACGATTCTGCAGCAACTACATTTCTCGATCACAACGTTAATGTCCTATCGGGCCACACGTGCAACTTTCGCGATATAAAAATCGCACCTCCCCGGCGGGGAATCGAACCCCGGTCTCCCGCGTGACAGGCGGGGATACTAACCACTATACTACCGAGGAATACGCAAACGACACGCACAACGCACGCACACTTATTCTTCTCAAGTAGGTGATTCATCTCAAATCTAGCGTCCCGATGCTTTCAGAGTCAGCTGCTACGAAATAAAAGTATGCCCCAGGTGAGGCTCGAACTCACAACCCCGGCATTGCTCACGGCTACTGCCTTATAAGTACCGTGCGCTAACCAATTGCGCCACTGGGGCTACAGCAGGGTGCTTTCAGTTAGCGGTATTTGCTTTGCTGCCAACCTGTTGTGGCTACAGACCCATCATACGACCGTCACCTGCGGCCATACTGCGACTTTAGCACCTGGCTACGGATGCTTCATACGATTCTTGTTTCATATGCTACACTTACAAGCATATCAACCGCTTGTCATCACCGAAAAATTGCAGAAAAAACGCGCGCCTTGCCTTCTGCTACCTGTCCAACAGCGAGGGCAGATGTGTGTGCAAGCTCTAAGCTATGCAGGGCGCACCGTGGCCGAGCAGCTGGAGGAGAGATGCCTTCCTTGGCAGCTCCCTGCAGAGTGCGGAAGACCAGAGTGGCCGCGCCGCCGTTGTCAGTGGACGACACGCAGTTGCCGAGCCACGGAGAACACGTTGCTCTGCGATGTGTACCCGCGTCATATGACGAAAGACGAACAGTGGCCCTGTGGGCGCAACGGATAACGCGTCTGACTACGGATCAGAAGATTCCAGGTTCGAATCCTGGCAGGGTCGGCATTTTGTTAGTTGCGGGCGCGTAGCTAGGCAGTGCATTCGAATGTTTCCACCTGCGTGGAGTGCAATGTCAATCCTGAGCATCTCGCAGCTGCATCTCGAGACGATCGTGGTAAATATCGCTTCGTGCAAGCGTCAGCGTAGCGTCAGTCGAGCAAAGTCGAGACAAGTCAAGCTGAGAGATGTTGCACAGTTAATTAAAACGGTACGCGACGCTGACAACGCTTTTCCAAGTATCCCACGTCACGCAGCAGAGTGGCGCAGTGGAAGCGTGCTGGGCCCATAACCCAGAGGTCCGTGGATCGAAACCACGCTCTGCTAAAGATTATTCTTTTTCTTGTGTGCTTCGAGCTCGATCATTAAGCCTGGGGTGCGCTGACCCAGCGTCAACAGCAAACCCTGTAAGTTCTGAAACGATGACGACGTCGTGTGGAGAATACGAGAAACACTTCCTAAGACGCAGAGTTTCTTACGATTCTGCAGCAACTACATTTCTCGATCACAACGTTAATGTCCTATCGGGCCACACGTGCAACTTTCGCGATATAAAAATCGCACCTCCCCCGGCGGGGAATCGAACCCCGGTCTCCCGCGTGACAGGCGGGGATACTAACCACTATACTACCGAGGAATACGCAAACGACACGCACAACGCACGCACACTTATTCTTCTCAAGTAGGTGATTCATCTCAAATCTAGCGTCCCGATGCTTTCAGAGTCAGCTGCTACGAAATAAAAGTATGCCCCAGGTGAGGCTCGAACTCACAACCCCGGCATTGCTCACGGCTACTGCCTTATAAGTACCGTGCGCTAACCAATTGCGCCACTGGGGCTACAGCAGGGTGCTTTCAGTTAGCGGTATTTGCTTTGCTGCCAACCTGTTGTGGCTACAGACCCATCATACGACCGTCACCTGCGGCCATACTGCGACTTTAGCACCTGGCTACGGATGCTTCATACGATTCTTGTTTCATATGCTACACTTACAAGCATATCAACCGCTTGTCATCACCGAAAAATTGCAGGAAAAACGCGCGCCTTGCCTTCTGCTACCTGTCCAACAGCGAGGGCAGATGTGTGGCAAGCTCTAAGCTATGCAGGCGCACCGTGGCCGAGCAGCTGGAGGAGAGATGCCTTCCTTGGCAGCTCCCTGCAGAGTGCGGAAGACCAGAGTGGCCGCGCCGCCGTTGTCAGTGGACGACACGCAGTTGCCGAGCCACGGAGAACACGTTGCTCTGCGATGTGTACCCGCGTCATATGACGAAAGACGAACAGTGGCCCTGTGGCGCAACGGATAACGCGTCTGACTACGGATCAGAAGATTCCAGGTTCGAATCCTGGCAGGGTCGGCATTTTGTTAGTTGCGGGCGCGTAGCTAGGCAGTGCATTCGAATGTTTCCACCTGCGTGGAGTGCAATGTCAATCCTGAGCATCTCGCAGCTGCATCTCGAGACGATCGTGGTAAATATCGCTTCGTGCAAGCGTCAGCGTAGCGTCAGTCGAGCAAAGTCGAGACAAGTCAAGCTGAGAGATGTTGCACAGTTAATTAAACGGTACGCGACGCTGACAACGCTTTTCCAAGTATCCCACGTCACGCAGCAGAGTGGCGCAGTGGAAGCGTGCTGGGCCCATAACCCAGAGGTCCGTGGATCGAAACCACGCTCTGCTAAAATTATTCTTTTTCTTGTGTGCTTCGAGCTCGATCATTAAGCCTGGGGTGCGCTGACCCAGCGTCAACAGCAAACCCTGTAAGTTCTGAAACGATGACGACGTCGTGTGGAGAATACGAGAAACACTTCCTAAGACGCAGAGTTTCTTACGATTCTGCAGCAACTACATTTCTCGATCACAACGTTAATGTCCTATCGGGCCACACGTGCAACTTTCGCGATATAAAAATCGCACCTCCCTGGCGGGGAATCGAACCCCGGTCTCCCGCGTGACAGGCGGGGATACTAACCACTATACTACCGAGGAATACGCAAACGACACGCACAACGCACGCACACTTATTCTTCTCAAGTAGGTGATTCATCTCAAATCTAGCGTCCCGATGCTTTCAGAGTCAGCTGCTACGAAATAAAAGTATGCCCCAGGTGAGGCTCGAACTCACAACCCCGGCATTGCTCACGGCTACTGCCTTATAAGTACCGTGCGCTAACCAATTGCGCCACTGGGGCTACAGCAGGGTGCTTTCAGTTAGCGGTATTTGCTTTGCTGCCAACCTGTTGTGGCTACAGACCCATCATACGACCGTCACCTGCGGCCATACTGCGACTTTAGCACCTGGCTACGGATGCTTCATACGATTCTTGTTTCATATGCTACACTTACAAGCATATCAACCGCTTGTCATCACCGAAACATTGCAGAAAAACGCGCGCCTTGCCTTCTGCTACCTGTCCAACAGCGAGGGCAGATGTGTGGCAAGCTCTAAGCTATGCAGGCGCACCGTGGCCGAGCAGCTGGAGGAGAGATGCCTTCCTTGGCAGCTCCCTGCAGAGTGCGGAAGACCAGAGTGGCCGCGCCGCCGTTGTCAGTGGACGACACGCAGTTGCCGAGCCACGGAGAACACGTTGCTCTGCGATGTGTACCCGCGTCATATGACGAAAGACGAACAGTGGCCCTGTGGCGCAACGGATAACGCGTCTGACTACGGATCAGAAGATTCCAGGTTCGAATCCTGGCAGGGTCGGCATTTTGTTAGTTGCGGGCGCGTAGCTAGGCAGTGCATTCGAATGTTTCCACCTGCGTGGAGTGCAATGTCAATCCTGAGCATCTCGCAGCTGCATCTCGAGACGATCGTGGTAAATATCGCTTCGTGCAAGCGTCAGCGTAGCGTCAGTCGAGCAAAGTCGAGACAAGTCAAGCTGAGAGATGTTGCACAGTTAATTAAACGGTACGCGACGCTGACAACGCTTTTCCAAGTATCCCACGTCACGCAGCAGAGTGGCGCAGTGGAAGCGTGCTGGGCCCATAACCCAGAGGTCCGTGGATCGAAACCACGCTCTGCTAAAATTATTCTTTTTCTTGTGTGCTTCGAGCTCGATCATTAAGCCTGGGGTGCGCTGACCCAGCGTCAACAGCAAACCCCTGTAAGTTCTGAAACGATGACGACGTCGTGTGGAGAATACGAGAAACACTTCCTAAGACGCAGAGTTTCTCTTACGATTCTGCAGCAACTACATTTCTCGATCACAACGTTAATGTCCTATCGGGCCACACGTGCAACTTTCGCGATATAAAAATCGCACCTCCCCGGCGGGGAATCGAACCCCGGTCTCCCGCGTGACAGGCGGGGATACTAACCACTATACTACCGAGGAATACGCAAACGACACGCACTACGCACGCACACTTATTCTTCTCAAGTAGGTGATTCATCTCAAATCTAGCGTCCCGATGCTTTCAGAGTCAGCTGCTACGAAATAAAAGTATGCCCCAGGTGAGGCTCGAACTCACAACCCCGGCATTGCTCACGGCTACTGCCTTATAAGTACCGTGCGCTAACCAATTGCGCCACTGGGGCTACAGCAGGGTGCTTTCAGTTAGCGGTATTTGCTTTGCTGCCAACCTGTTGTGGCTACAGACCCATCATACGACCGTCACCTGCGGCCATACTGCGACTTTAGCACCTGGCTACGGATGCTTCATACGATTCTTGTTTCATATGCTACACTTACAAGCATATCAACCGCTTGTCATCACCGAAACATTGCAGAAAAACGCGCGCCTTGCCTTCTGCTACCTGTCCCAACAGCGAGGGCAGATGTGTGGCAAGCTCTAAGCTATGCAGGCGCACCGTGGCCGAGCAGCTG
>NW_026046344.1:5000-10000 GCF_023864275.1 Schistocerca cancellata
CCAGACCGGGAGGTCCAATCATAAAACAGAATACCCCACTCGTCCGACAACCACAATTGCTCAGAGAAGCCACCAACACCCACACATGTCCTACACAGGGGTGCACCCAACATCACCACACTGCCTCGTCTTACAGCACAAACACACTGGCAGGAATGAAACACACAGGTCTGCCGCAACCACAGACACGGCTCGCCCCCTCTCACTAGCGAAAAGCGCATCCCGACGTGACATAACTCCTTTGACACACTGACGCTGCCTCGGGCATCCACGTCCTACGGTCGATATCAACGAACCTCACCCCCCCCCCCCACAACACGCCATCCCATACCACATTGTGTACCGTACCCAAACCTAACGTGTACTGTACTACAACGCAATGTGTACCATAACACAACCCAGTTTGTACCTTAACCTAACCTATGTCACCTTAACCTAACCTATGTCACCTTAACCTAACCTATGTCACCTTAACCTAACCTATGTCACCTTAACCTAACCTATGTCACCTTAACCTAACCTATGTCACCTTAACCTAACCTATGTCACCTTAACCTAACCTATGTCACCTTAACCTAACCTATGTCACCTTAACCTAACCTATGTCACCTTAACCTAACCTATGTCACCTTAACCTAACCTATGTCACCTTAACCTAACCTATGTCACCTTAACCTAACCTATGTCACCTTAACCTAACCCATCTTGCACCTTAACCTAACCCATCTTGCACCTTAACCTAACCCATCTTGCACCCTAACCTATGTTGCACCTTAACCTAACCTGTGTTGCACCTTAACCTACCTCAATTTGCACCGCAATGTAACTCAATTTGCACCGCAATGTAACTCAATTTGCACCGCAATGTAACTCAATTTGCACCGCAATGTAACTCAATTTGCACCGCAATGTAACTCAATTTGCACCGCAATGTAACTCAATTTGCACAGCAATGTAACTCAATTTGCACCGCAATGTAACTCAATTTGCACCGCAATGTAACTCAATTTGCACCGCAATGTAACGCAATTTGCACCGCAATGTAACGCAATTTGCACCGCAATGTAACGCAATTTGCACCGCAATGTAACTCAATTTGCACCGCAATGTAACGCAATTTGCACCGCAATGTAACGCAATTTGCACCGCAATGTAACGCAATTTGCACCGCAATGTAACGCAATTTGCACCGCAATGTAACGCAATTTGCACCGCAATGTAACGCAATTTGCACCGCAATGTAACGCAATTTGCACCGCAATGTAACGCAATTTGCACCGCAATGTAACGCAATTTGCACCGCAATGTAACGCAATTTGCACCGCAATGTAACGCAATTTGCACCGCAATCTACCCCCAAGTTGTGCCTTAACCTAACCCACGTTGTGCCTTAACCTAACCCACGTTGTGCCTTAACCTAACCCACGTTGTGCCTTAACCTAACCCACGTTGTGCCTTAACCTAACCCACGTTGTGCCTTAACCTAACCCACGTTGTGCCTTAACCTAACCCACGTTGTGCCTTAACCTAACCCACGTTGTGCCTTAACCTAACCCACGTTGTGCCTTAACCTAACCCACGTTGTGCCTTAACCTAACCCACGTTGTGCCTTAACCTAACCCAAGTTGTGCCTTAACCTAACCCAAGTTGTGCCTTAACCTAACCCAAGTTGTGCCTTAACCTAACCCAAGTTGTGCCTTAACCTAACCCAAGTTGTGCCTTAACCTAACCCAAGTTGTGCCTTAACCTAACCCAAGTTGTGCCTTAACCTAACCCAAGTTGTGCCTTAACCTAACCCAAGTTGTGCCTTAACCTAACCCAAGTTGTGCCTTAACCTAACCCAAGTTGTGCCTTAACCTAACCCAAGTTGTGCCTTACCCTGCTCTGTAATTGGCATATGACACGTTACAGTAATGTATTGTCCAACCGCAACCCGCTCAGAATGTTGTGTACACAGCTACGTGTCATCTCCCCATAACAGCTGCATTGCAGTGTGGTACGCCATAGAGACGTGTGGGAGTAATGGACGCAGTGGATGGCGATCAGCATGAGCCGTCTGTTCATGTAGTGGCGCGTGTATGCAGACGTAGTAGTCTCTTCTCACACAATGTGATAGCACGGTGCCCCGCGTTCCACATCTGCGACATGCTACAGAGGCCGGTTGACAGTTGGTCGCGCAGTGGACATCGCATACGTACGGGGGCACCTTCCACGTGCCCTCTAGTCGGGCACATTTTGTTGCGTGGATGTGAGCGGATGTAGTGTGTCTTGACACCTGACAGGCAGGCATGCAATAATAGTTGACTTTGCAAACGGGGATGGACGTGTACGTTTACTGGTGACGTTACGCAAATGAACAACTGGTAACCCGTTGTGGTGCGGTTGTCCTTGCTGGAGGTACATCTGTGAGGGCAACGATCGGTACAGCTACGAAGCGGTCCCCACCATACCAACGAACGTGAATGTGAATCTGGGTGTGAAGCGATACGCGGCTGTGGGTGGGTGGGACTGTCCCCGGCCGGTGAGGGGGGGCCGCCCGGCGTGCTGGCCGCGCGGTGCGTGGGCGCACGCGCTACAGCCGGCTGGTGGGGGCGCCCAGTGGCAGGCGCGCCGGCCGACGGACGCGGCAGGCGGCGCAGCTGCGCGCCGGGGCACCCTGCGCGCGGCGCCGTGCAGCCAAAGTGGGTCCTCGCCGGCCCGGTGCGAAGCGCGGTGGACATCTGCAGTGTGCTGGTCCGATTGAGGACTGTGTGCGTTGAGGATGCGCCGCCGCCCGGCACTCGGCGCCGCGACGCCGTCTGCTGCTCGGTCGCCCCAGCGGTTCTCGCTGGTGGTTTGTATCGCAGTTGTGCAGACGTGTTGGCACGTGCGCTGTGCTGGGAGAGTTCGCTTCGGCACCCACGTGGGGCCTTTGCCCTTCTGTGGCGCTGGCGTTGGAGCTGCCGGTCACCGTAGGTGGCGCGTGTTGTCTCCCGCCGGCAATGCCACGACAGCACGCTCCCGGGCCTCTGTCGGCAGCGGCAAGCTCAGTTGGGAGCACGGGTGGTCGCACCTAAAGCGTCTACTCGCCTAACTCCGGGCGATTGCGCCTCTCTCGAACCCGACCAAGTACTTAGGACGGCGCTGCGCGCCGCCGGGACCTGAGAGGGTTTTGAGGTGTATTGTGCAGGGGAGCTCAGCCTCCTCCTGTTTGCAGAATAATTGAGCGGACGCTTGCGTGTTCGCGCGGGCCTCTGGGACACACTCCCGGGCGGCCGGCTGCTCAGCTCTAGTTGACGCAGCTCCCTGGTTGATCCTGCCAGTAGTCATATGCTTGTCTCAAAGATTAAGCCATGCATGTCTCAGTACAAGCCGCATTAAGGTGAAACCGCGAATGGCTCATTAAATCAGTTATGGTTCCTTAGATCGTACCCACGTTACTTGGATAACTGTGGTAATTCTAGAGCTAATACATGCAAACAGAGTCCCGACCAGAGATGGAAGGGACGCTTTTATTAGATCAAAACCAATCGGTCGGCTCGTCCGGTCCGTTTGCCTTGGTGACTCTGAATAACTTTGGGCTGATCGCACGGTCCTCGTACCGGCGACGCATCTTTCAAATGTCTGCCTTATCAACTGTCGATGGTAGGTTCTGCGCCTACCATGGTTGTAACGGGTAACGGGGAATCAGGGTTCGATTCCGGAGAGGGAGCCTGAGAAACGGCTACCACATCCAAGGAAGGCAGCAGGCGCGCAAATTACCCACTCCCGGCACGGGGAGGTAGTGACGAAAAATAACGATACGGGACTCATCCGAGGCCCCGTAATCGGAATGAGTACACTTTAAATCCTTTAACGAGTATCTATTGGAGGGCAAGTCTGGTGCCAGCAGCCGCGGTAATTCCAGCTCCAATAGCGTATATTAAAGTTGTTGCGGTTAAAAAGCTCGTAGTTGGATTTGTGTCCCACGCTGTTGGTTCACCGCCCGTCGGTGTTTAACTGGCATGTATCGTGGGACGTCCTGCCGGTGGGGCGAGCCGAAGGCGTGCGACCGCCTCGTGCGTGTTCGTGCGTCCCGAGGCGGACCCCGTTGAAATCCTACCAAGGTGCTCTTTATTGAGTGTCTGGGTGGGCCGGCACGTTTACTTTGAACAAATTAGAGTGCTTAAAGCAGGCAAGCCCGCCTGAATACTGTGTGCATGGAATAATGGAATAGGACCTCGGTTCTATTTTGTTGGTTTTCGGAACCCGAGGTAATGATTAATAGGGACAGGCGGGGGCATTCGTATTGCGACGTTAGAGGTGAAATTCTTGGATCGTCGCAAGACGAACAGAAGCGAAAGCATTTGCCAAGTATGTTTTCATTAATCAAGAACGAAAGTTAGAGGTTCGAAGGCGATCAGATACCGCCCTAGTTCTAACCATAAACGATGCCAGCCAGCGATCCGCCGCAGTTCCTCCGATGACTCGGCGGGCAGCCTCCGGGAAACCAAAGCTTTTGGGTTCCGGGGGAAGTATGGTTGCAAAGCTGAAACTTAAAGGAATTGACGGAAGGGCACCACCAGGAGTGGAGCCTGCGGCTTAATTTGACTCAACACGGGAAACCTCACCAGGCCCGGACACCGGAAGGATTGACAGATTGATAGCTCTTTCTTGATTCGGTGGGTGGTGGTGCATGGCCGTTCTTAGTTGGTGGAGCGATTTGTCTGGTTAATTCCGATAACGAACGAGACTCTAGCCTGCTAACTAGTCGCGTGACATCCTTCGTGCTGTCAGCGATTACTTTTCTTCTTAGAGGGACAGGCGGCTTCTAGCCGCACGAGATTGAGCAATAACAGGTCTGTGATGCCCTTAGATGTTCTGGGCCGCACGCGCGCTACACTGAAGGAATCAGCGTGTCTTCCTAGGCCGAAAGGTCGGGGTAACCCGCTGAACCTCCTTCGTGCTAGGGATTGGGGCTTGCAATTGTTCCCCATGAACGAGGAATTCCCAGTAAGCGCGAGTCATAAGCTCGCGTTGAT
>NW_026046344.1:17500-20000 GCF_023864275.1 Schistocerca cancellata
ACCTTAACCTAACCTATGTCACCTTAACCTAACCTATGTCACCTTAACCTAACCTATGTCACCTTAACCTAACCTATGTCACCTTAACCTAACCTATGTCACCTTAACCTAACCCATCTTGCACCTTAACCTAACCCATCTTGCACCTTAACCTAACCCATCTTGCACCCTAACCTATGTTGCACCTTAACCTAACCTGTGTTGCACCTTAACCTACCTCAATTTGCACCGCAATGTAACTCAATTTGCACCGCAATGTAACTCAATTTGCACCGCAATGTAACTCAATTTGCACCGCAATGTAACTCAATTTGCACCGCAATGTAACTCAATTTGCACCGCAATGTAACTCAATTTGCACCGCAATGTAACTCAATTTGCACCGCAATGTAACGCAATTTGCACCGCAATGTAACGCAATTTGCACCGCAATGTAACGCAATTTGCACCGCAATGTAACTCAATTTGCACCGCAATGTAACGCAATTTGCACCGCAATGTAACGCAATTTGCACCGCAATGTAACGCAATTTGCACCGCAATGTAACGCAATTTGCACCGCAATGTAACGCAATTTGCACCGCAATGTAACGCAATTTGCACCGCAATGTAACGCAATTTGCACCGCAATGTAACGCAATTTGCACCGCAATGTAACGCAATTTGCACCGCAATCTACCCCCAAGTTGTGCCTTAACCTAACCCACGTTGTGCCTTAACCTAACCCACGTTGTGCCTTAACCTAACCCACGTTGTGCCTTAACCTAACCCACGTTGTGCCTTAACCTAACCCACGTTGTGCCTTAACCTAACCCACGTTGTGCCTTAACCTAACCCACGTTGTGCCTTAACCTAACCCACGTTGTGCCTTAACCTAACCCACGTTGTGCCTTAACCTAACCCACGTTGTGCCTTAACCTAACCCACGTTGTGCCTTAACCTAACCCACGTTGTGCCTTAACCTAACCCAAGTTGTGCCTTAACCTAACCCAAGTTGTGCCTTAACCTAACCCAAGTTGTGCCTTAACCTAACCCAAGTTGTGCCTTAACCTAACCCAAGTTGTGCCTTAACCTAACCCAAGTTGTGCCTTAACCTAACCCAAGTTGTGCCTTAACCTAACCCAAGTTGTGCCTTAACCTAACCCAAGTTGTGCCTTAACCTAACCCAAGTTGTGCCTTAACCTAACCCAAGTTGTGCCTTAACCTAACCCAAGTTGTGCCTTAACCTAACCCAAGTTGTGCCTTACCCTGCTCTGTAATTGGCATATGACACGTTACAGTAATGTATTGTCCAACCGCAACCCGCTCAGAATGTTGTGTACACAGCTACGTGTCATCTCCCCATAACAGCTGCATTGCAGTGTGGTACGCCATAGAGACGTGTGGGAGTAATGGACGCAGTGGATGGCGATCAGCATGAGCCGTCTGTTCATGTAGTGGCGCGTGTATGCAGACGTAGTAGTCTCTTCTCACACAATGTGATAGCACGGTGCCCCGCGTTCCACATCTGCGACATGCTACAGAGGCCGGTTGACAGTTGGTCGCGCAGTGGACATCGCATACGTACGGGGGCACCTTCCACGTGCCCTCTAGTCGGGCACATTTTGTTGCGTGGATGTGAGCGGATGTAGTGTGTCTTGACACCTGACAGGCAGGCATGCAATAATAGTTGACTTTGCAAACGGGGATGGACGTGTACGTTTACTGGTGACGTTACGCAAATGAACAACTGGTAACCCGTTGTGGTGCGGTTGTCCTTGCTGGAGGTACATCTGTGAGGGCAACGATCGGTACAGCTACGAAGCGGTCCCCACCATACCAACGAACGTGAATGTGAATCTGGGTGTGAAGCGATACGCGGCTGTGGGTGGGTGGGACTGTCCCCGGCCGGTGAGGGGGGGCCGCCCGGCGTGCTGGCCGCGCGGTGCGTGGGCGCACGCGCTACAGCCGGCTGGTGGGGGCGCCCAGTGGCAGGCGCGCCGGCCGACGGACGCGGCAGGCGGCGCAGCTGCGCGCCGGGGCACCCTGCGCGCGGCGCCGTGCAGCCAAAGTGGGTCCTCGCCGGCCCGGTGCGAAGCGCGGTGGACATCTGCAGTGTGCTGGTCCGATTGAGGACTGTGTGCGTTGAGGATGCGCCGCCGCCCGGCACTCGGCGCCGCGACGCCGTCTGCTGCTCGGTCGCCCCAGCGGTTCTCGCTGGTGGTTTGTATCGCAGTTGTGCAGACGTGTTGGCACGTGCGCTGTGCTGGGAGAGTTCGCTTCGGCACCCACGTGGGGCCTTTGCCCTTCTGTGGCGCTGGCGTTGGAGCTGCCGGTCACCGTAGGTGGCGCGTGTTGTCTCCCGCCGGCAATGCCACGACAGCACGCTCCCGGGCCTCTGTCGGCAGCGGCAAGCTCAGTTGGGAGCACGGGTGGTCGCACCTAAAGCGTCTACTCGCCTAACTCCGGGCGATTGCGCCTCTCTCGAACCCGACCAAGTACTTAGGACGGCGCTGCGCGC
>NW_026046344.1:30000-35000 GCF_023864275.1 Schistocerca cancellata
ATGTAACGCAATTTGCACCGCAATGTAACGCAATTTGCACCGCAATGTAACGCAATTTGCACCGCAATGTAACGCAATTTGCACCGCAATGTAACGCAATTTGCACCGCAATCTACCCCCAAGTTGTGCCTTAACCTAACCCACGTTGTGCCTTAACCTAACCCACGTTGTGCCTTAACCTAACCCACGTTGTGCCTTAACCTAACCCACGTTGTGCCTTAACCTAACCCACGTTGTGCCTTAACCTAACCCACGTTGTGCCTTAACCTAACCCACGTTGTGCCTTAACCTAACCCACGTTGTGCCTTAACCTAACCCACGTTGTGCCTTAACCTAACCCACGTTGTGCCTTAACCTAACCCACGTTGTGCCTTAACCTAACCCACGTTGTGCCTTAACCTAACCCACGTTGTGCCTTAACCTAACCCAAGTTGTGCCTTAACCTAACCCAAGTTGTGCCTTAACCTAACCCAAGTTGTGCCTTAACCTAACCCAAGTTGTGCCTTAACCTAACCCAAGTTGTGCCTTAACCTAACCCAAGTTGTGCCTTAACCTAACCCAAGTTGTGCCTTAACCTAACCCAAGTTGTGCCTTAACCTAACCCAAGTTGTGCCTTAACCTAACCCAAGTTGTGCCTTAACCTAACCCAAGTTGTGCCTTAACCTAACCCAAGTTGTGCCTTACCCTGCTCTGTAATTGGCATATGACACGTTACAGTAATGTATTGTCCAACCGCAACCCGCTCAGAATGTTGTGTACACAGCTACGTGTCATCTCCCCATAACAGCTGCATTGCAGTGTGGTACGCCATAGAGACGTGTGGGAGTAATGGACGCAGTGGATGGCGATCAGCATGAGCCGTCTGTTCATGTAGTGGCGCGTGTATGCAGACGTAGTAGTCTCTTCTCACACAATGTGATAGCACGGTGCCCCGCGTTCCACATCTGCGACATGCTACAGAGGCCGGTTGACAGTTGGTCGCGCAGTGGACATCGCATACGTACGGGGGCACCTTCCACGTGCCCTCTAGTCGGGCACATTTTGTTGCGTGGATGTGAGCGGATGTAGTGTGTCTTGACACCTGACAGGCAGGCATGCAATAATAGTTGACTTTGCAAACGGGGATGGACGTGTACGTTTACTGGTGACGTTACGCAAATGAACAACTGGTAACCCGTTGTGGTGCGGTTGTCCTTGCTGGAGGTACATCTGTGAGGGCAACGATCGGTACAGCTACGAAGCGGTCCCCACCATACCAACGAACGTGAATGTGAATCTGGGTGTGAAGCGATACGCGGCTGTGGGTGGGTGGGACTGTCCCCGGCCGGTGAGGGGGGGCCGCCCGGCGTGCTGGCCGCGCGGTGCGTGGGCGCACGCGCTACAGCCGGCTGGTGGGGGCGCCCAGTGGCAGGCGCGCCGGCCGACGGACGCGGCAGGCGGCGCAGCTGCGCGCCGGGGCACCCTGCGCGCGGCGCCGTGCAGCCAAAGTGGGTCCTCGCTGGCCCGGTGCGAAGCGCGGTGGACATCTGCAGTGTGCTGGTCCGATTGAGGACTGTGTGCGTTGAGGATGCGCCGCCGCCCGGCACTCGGCGCCGCGACGCCGTCTGCTGCTCGGTCGCCCCAGCGGTTCTCGCTGGTGGTTTGTATCGCAGTTGTGCAGACGTGTTGGCACGTGCGCTGTGCTGGGAGAGTTCGCTTCGGCACCCACGTGGGGCCTTTGCCCTTCTGTGGCGCTGGCGTTGGAGCTGCCGGTCACCGTAGGTGGCGCGTGTTGTCTCCCGCCGGCAATGCCACGACAGCACGCTCCCGGGCCTCTGTCGGCAGCGGCAAGCTCAGTTGGGAGCACGGGTGGTCGCACCTAAAGCGTCTACTCGCCTAACTCCGGGCGATTGCGCCTCTCTCGAACCCGACCAAGTACTTAGGACGGCGCTGCGCGCCGCCGGGACCTGAGAGGGTTTCGAGGTGTATTGTGCAGGGGAGCTCAGCCTCCTCCTGTTTGCAGAATAATTGAGCGGACGCTTGCGTGTTCGCGCGGGCCTCTGGGACACACTCCCGGGCGGCCGGCTGCTCAGCTCTAGTTGACGCAGCTCCCTGGTTGATCCTGCCAGTAGTCATATGCTTGTCTCAAAGATTAAGCCATGCATGTCTCAGTACAAGCCGCATTAAGGTGAAACCGCGAATGGCTCATTAAATCAGTTATGGTTCCTTAGATCGTACCCACGTTACTTGGATAACTGTGGTAATTCTAGAGCTAATACATGCAAACAGAGTCCCGACCAGAGATGGAAGGGACGCTTTTATTAGATCAAAACCAATCGGTCGGCTCGTCCGGTCCGTTTGCCTTGGTGACTCTGAATAACTTTGGGCTGATCGCACGGTCCTCGTACCGGCGACGCATCTTTCAAATGTCTGCCTTATCAACTGTCGATGGTAGGTTCTGCGCCTACCATGGTTGTAACGGGTAACGGGGAATCAGGGTTCGATTCCGGAGAGGGAGCCTGAGAAACGGCTACCACATCCAAGGAAGGCAGCAGGCGCGCAAATTACCCACTCCCGGCACGGGGAGGTAGTGACGAAAAATAACGATACGGGACTCATCCGAGGCCCCGTAATCGGAATGAGTACACTTTAAATCCTTTAACGAGTATCTATTGGAGGGCAAGTCTGGTGCCAGCAGCCGCGGTAATTCCAGCTCCAATAGCGTATATTAAAGTTGTTGCGGTTAAAAAGCTCGTAGTTGGATTTGTGTCCCACGCTGTTGGTTCACCGCCCGTCGGTGTTTAACTGGCATGTATCGTGGGACGTCCTGCCGGTGGGGCGAGCCGAAGGCGTGCGACCGCCTCGTGCGTGTTCGTGCGTCCCGAGGCGGACCCCGTTGAAATCCTACCAAGGTGCTCTTTATTGAGTGTCTGGGTGGGCCGGCACGTTTACTTTGAACAAATTAGAGTGCTTAAAGCAGGCAAGCCCGCCTGAATACTGTGTGCATGGAATAATGGAATAGGACCTCGGTTCTATTTTGTTGGTTTTCGGAACCCGAGGTAATGATTAATAGGGACAGGCGGGGGCATTCGTATTGCGACGTTAGAGGTGAAATTCTTGGATCGTCGCAAGACGAACAGAAGCGAAAGCATTTGCCAAGTATGTTTTCATTAATCAAGAACGAAAGTTAGAGGTTCGAAGGCGATCAGATACCGCCCTAGTTCTAACCATAAACGATGCCAGCCAGCGATCCGCCGCAGTTCCTCCGATGACTCGGCGGGCAGCCTCCGGGAAACCAAAGCTTTTGGGTTCCGGGGGAAGTATGGTTGCAAAGCTGAAACTTAAAGGAATTGACGGAAGGGCACCACCAGGAGTGGAGCCTGCGGCTTAATTTGACTCAACACGGGAAACCTCACCAGGCCCGGACACCGGAAGGATTGACAGATTGATAGCTCTTTCTTGATTCGGTGGGTGGTGGTGCATGGCCGTTCTTAGTTGGTGGAGCGATTTGTCTGGTTAATTCCGATAACGAACGAGACTCTAGCCTGCTAACTAGTCGCGTGACATCCTTCGTGCTGTCAGCGATTACTTTTCTTCTTAGAGGGACAGGCGGCTTCTAGCCGCACGAGATTGAGCAATAACAGGTCTGTGATGCCCTTAGATGTTCTGGGCCGCACGCGCGCTACACTGAAGGAATCAGCGTGTCTTCCTAGGCCGAAAGGTCGGGGTAACCCGCTGAACCTCCTTCGTGCTAGGGATTGGGGCTTGCAATTGTTCCCCATGAACGAGGAATTCCCAGTAAGCGCGAGTCATAAGCTCGCGTTGATTACGTCCCTGCCCTTTGTACACACCGCCCGTCGCTACTACCGATTGAATGATTTAGTGAGGTCTTCGGACTGGTACGCGGCATCGACTCTGTCGTTGCCGATGCTACCGGAAAGATGACCAAACTTGATCATTTAGAGGAAGTAAAAGTCGTAACAAGGTTTCCGTAGGTGAACCTGCGGAAGGATCATTACCGACTAGACTGCATGTCTTTCGATGTGCGTGTCGTGTCGCGCAACACGCTACCTGTACGGCAGCAGCCGTGCGCCGCGTGCGGAACCACGCGTGCCTCTCAAAACTAACGGACAAAATGTTGTGTGGTACGAGCGCTGAAGCTCTGGAGCGGCTGGCCTGCGGCACCTGGCGCCTGGCGCCGGTTTTGAATGACTTTCGCCCGAGTGCCTGTCCGCTCCGGTGTGGAGCCGTACGACGCCCATCGGCCGTGAGGCCGTTGGACACAGGAACGCTGGAACAGGGGCCGTCAAACGCCTCAGTCCCGCCTATGCAACTGTCTTGAAAGAGACAGTGGAAACTAAATGAAAAAGATCACCCAGGACGGTGGATCACTCGGCTCGTGGGTCGATGAAGAACGCAGCAAATTGCGCGTCGACATGTGAACTGCAGGACACATGAACATCGACGTTTCGAACGCACATTGCGGTCCATGGATTCCGTTCCCGGGCCACGTCTGGCTGAGGGTCGGCTACGTATACTGAAGCGCGCGGCGTTTGTCCCGCTTCGGAGACCTGGGAGTGTCGTGGCCGCCTGTGGGGCCGGCCGCGTCTCCTTAAACGTGCGATGCGCGCCCGTCGCCTGGCGGTTCGCATACCGGTACTTTCTCGGTAGCGTGCACAGCCGGCTGGCGGTGTGGCGTGCGACACCTCGTACAACGACCTCAGAGCAGGCGAGACTACCCGCTGAATTTAAGCATATTACTAAGCGGAGGAAAAGAAACTAACAAGGATTCCCCCAGTAGCGGCGAGCGAACAGGGAAGAGTCCAGCACCGAACCCCGCAGGCTGCCGCCTGTCGTGGCATGTGGTGTTTGGGAGGGTCCACTACCCCGACGCCTCGCGCCGAGCCCAAGTCCAACTTGAATGAGGCCACGGCCCGTAGAGGGTGCCAGGCCCGTAGCGGCCGGTGCGAGCGTCGGCGGGACCTCTCCTTCGAGTCGGGTTGCTTGAGAGTGCAGCTCCA
>NW_026046344.1:40000-45000 GCF_023864275.1 Schistocerca cancellata
GTCCCCCGCAACATGACCTGCTGCACCGATGATACCGCCATCTATGAGACGCCACGCCGACTACGACATCGCTAGGTCCCACAGTGCCCATTTTCCGACGCCACCCACAAAGCCTGCATCATCTGCCCACCACAGGAGCCCCAACGCCTGTGCCTGCGTCGCACGAAGTCGTCGACCGACAATCGCTCCACCCGCACCCGCACGTGCCCCACCCCAACCGCCCAAATCGCAACTCCAGCGGATGAACGGCGGACTCTTCCCGCACTCGTAACGTGCAATCCGCCCCTATATCTTGCGTTTCATGAAGAGTTATATCGAATATGCCATATTCCCGCTGTCCCTATACATGCTGTAAGTAGCTCGCTTGCTACAGCAGCAGCAGCACCACCTCCGCGCGCTTCCCTGGGGGCACTGAACCGCAGGACGCGAGACCCCACGCCCAGTGGCAAACAGGGCTCCTCTCAGAATATAGACGGTCCTCCGATACTCCATCTTTGGTACAAGGCAACCATTCCGCTGTAAATCAGTACGTCACTCGTAGTTCAGTCACCTCACAGCACTGCTCAGTAAACTATGCAGGCCCACATAGATAGATTATATACGCAAATGCCCCTATACATGCTGAACGTCCGTACACACAAAATGAACCACACGTCAGCCACACACTCTATCACACACTACTCTCTGCCTGTAACAGACACAGATACAACAACTAAGCACCAGCATGGACCAACGTCCGGTGCATCCTATCCGCCACAGTACACCAACTACGCTATGATAACCAGACCGGGAGGTCCAATCATAAAACAGAATACCCCACTCGTCCGACAACCACAATTGCTCAGAGAAGCCACCAACACCCACACATGTCCTACACAGGGGTGCACCCAACATCACCACACTGCCTCGTCTTACAGCACAAACACACTGGCAGGAATGAAACACACAGGTCTGCCGCAACCACAGACACGGCTCGCCCCCTCTCACTAGCGAAAAGCGCATCCCGACGTGACATAACTCCTTTGACACACTGACGCTGCCTCGGGCATCCACGTCCTACGGTCGATATCAACGAACCTCACCCCCCCCCCCCCACAACACGCCATCCCATACCACATTGTGTACCGTACCCAAACCTAACGTGTACTGTACTACAACGCAATGTGTACCATAACACAACCCAGTTTGTACCTTAACCTAACCTATGTCACCTTAACCTAACCTATGTCACCTTAACCTAACCTATGTCACCTTAACCTAACCTATGTCACCTTAACCTAACCTATGTCACCTTAACCTAACCTATGTCACCTTAACCTAACCTATGTCACCTTAACCTAACCTATGTCACCTTAACCTAACCTATGTCACCTTAACCTAACCTATGTCACCTTAACCTAACCTATGTCACCTTAACCTAACCTATGTCACCTTAACCTAACCTATGTCACCTTAACCTAACCTATGTCACCTTAACCTAACCCATCTTGCACCTTAACCTAACCCATCTTGCACCTTAACCTAACCCATCTTGCACCCTAACCTATGTTGCACCTTAACCTAACCTGTGTTGCACCTTAACCTACCTCAATTTGCACCGCAATGTAACTCAATTTGCACCGCAATGTAACTCAATTTGCACCGCAATGTAACTCAATTTGCACCGCAATGTAACTCAATTTGCACCGCAATGTAACTCAATTTGCACCGCAATGTAACTCAATTTGCACCGCAATGTAACTCAATTTGCACCGCAATGTAACGCAATTTGCACCGCAATGTAACGCAATTTGCACCGCAATGTAACGCAATTTGCACCGCAATGTAACTCAATTTGCACCGCAATGTAACGCAATTTGCACCGCAATGTAACGCAATTTGCACCGCAATGTAACGCAATTTGCACCGCAATGTAACGCAATTTGCACCGCAATGTAACGCAATTTGCACCGCAATGTAACGCAATTTGCACCGCAATGTAACGCAATTTGCACCGCAATGTAACGCAATTTGCACCGCAATGTAACGCAATTTGCACCGCAATGTAACGCAATTTGCACCGCAATGTAACGCAATTTGCACCGCAATCTACCCCCAAGTTGTGCCTTAACCTAACCCACGTTGTGCCTTAACCTAACCCACGTTGTGCCTTAACCTAACCCACGTTGTGCCTTAACCTAACCCACGTTGTGCCTTAACCTAACCCACGTTGTGCCTTAACCTAACCCACGTTGTGCCTTAACCTAACCCACGTTGTGCCTTAACCTAACCCACGTTGTGCCTTAACCTAACCCACGTTGTGCCTTAACCTAACCCACGTTGTGCCTTAACCTAACCCACGTTGTGCCTTAACCTAACCCACGTTGTGCCTTAACCTAACCCACGTTGTGCCTTAACCTAACCCACGTTGTGCCTTAACCTAACCCAAGTTGTGCCTTAACCTAACCCAAGTTGTGCCTTAACCTAACCCAAGTTGTGCCTTAACCTAACCCAAGTTGTGCCTTAACCTAACCCAAGTTGTGCCTTAACCTAACCCAAGTTGTGCCTTAACCTAACCCAAGTTGTGCCTTAACCTAACCCAAGTTGTGCCTTAACCTAACCCAAGTTGTGCCTTAACCTAACCCAAGTTGTGCCTTAACCTAACCCAAGTTGTGCCTTAACCTAACCCAAGTTGTGCCTTAACCTAACCCAAGTTGTGCCTTACCCTGCTCTGTAATTGGCATATGACACGTTACAGTAATGTATTGTCCAACCGCAACCCGCTCAGAATGTTGTGTACACAGCTACGTGTCATCTCCCCATAACAGCTGCATTGCAGTGTGGTACGCCATAGAGACGTGTGGGAGTAATGGACGCAGTGGATGGCGATCAGCATGAGCCGTCTGTTCATGTAGTGGCGCGTGTATGCAGACGTAGTAGTCTCTTCTCACACAATGTGATAGCACGGTGCCCCGCGTTCCACATCTGCGACATGCTACAGAGGCCGGTTGACAGTTGGTCGCGCAGTGGACATCGCATACGTACGGGGGCACCTTCCACGTGCCCTCTAGTCGGGCACATTTTGTTGCGTGGATGTGAGCGGATGTAGTGTGTCTTGACACCTGACAGGCAGGCATGCAATAATAGTTGACTTTGCAAACGGGGATGGACGTGTACGTTTACTGGTGACGTTACGCAAATGAACAACTGGTAACCCGTTGTGGTGCGGTTGTCCTTGCTGGAGGTACATCTGTGAGGGCAACGATCGGTACAGCTACGAAGCGGTCCCCACCATACCAACGAACGTGAATGTGAATCTGGGTGTGAAGCGATACGCGGCTGTGGGTGGGTGGGACTGTCCCCGGCCGGTGAGGGGGGGCCGCCCGGCGTGCTGGCCGCGCGGTGCGTGGGCGCACGCGCTACAGCCGGCTGGTGGGGGCGCCCAGTGGCAGGCGCGCCGGCCGACGGACGCGGCAGGCGGCGCAGCTGCGCGCCGGGGCACCCTGCGCGCGGCGCCGTGCAGCCAAAGTGGGTCCTCGCCGGCCCGGTGCGAAGCGCGGTGGACATCTGCAGTGTGCTGGTCCGATTGAGGACTGTGTGCGTTGAGGATGCGCCGCCGCCCGGCACTCGGCGCCGCGACGCCGTCTGCTGCTCGGTCGCCCCAGCGGTTCTCGCTGGTGGTTTGTATCGCAGTTGTGCAGACGTGTTGGCACGTGCGCTGTGCTGGGAGAGTTCGCTTCGGCACCCACGTGGGGCCTTTGCCCTTCTGTGGCGCTGGCGTTGGAGCTGCCGGTCACCGTAGGTGGCGCGTGTTGTCTCCCGCCGGCAATGCCACGACAGCACGCTCCCGGGCCTCTGTCGGCAGCGGCAAGCTCAGTTGGGAGCACGGGTGGTCGCACCTAAAGCGTCTACTCGCCTAACTCCGGGCGATTGCGCCTCTCTCGAACCCGACCAAGTACTTAGGACGGCGCTGCGCGCCGCCGGGACCTGAGAGGGTTTCGAGGTGTATTGTGCAGGGGAGCTCAGCCTCCTCCTGTTTGCAGAATAATTGAGCGGACGCTTGCGTGTTCGCGCGGGCCTCTGGGACACACTCCCGGGCGGCCGGCTGCTCAGCTCTAGTTGACGCAGCTCCCTGGTTGATCCTGCCAGTAGTCATATGCTTGTCTCAAAGATTAAGCCATGCATGTCTCAGTACAAGCCGCATTAAGGTGAAACCGCGAATGGCTCATTAAATCAGTTATGGTTCCTTAGATCGTACCCACGTTACTTGGATAACTGTGGTAATTCTAGAGCTAATACATGCAAACAGAGTCCCGACCAGAGATGGAAGGGACGCTTTTATTAGATCAAAACCAATCGGTCGGCTCGTCCGGTCCGTTTGCCTTGGTGACTCTGAATAACTTTGGGCTGATCGCACGGTCCTCGTACCGGCGACGCATCTTTCAAATGTCTGCCTTATCAACTGTCGATGGTAGGTTCTGCGCCTACCATGGTTGTAACGGGTAACGGGGAATCAGGGTTCGATTCCGGAGAGGGAGCCTGAGAAACGGCTACCACATCCAAGGAAGGCAGCAGGCGCGCAAATTACCCACTCCCGGCACGGGGAGGTAGTGACGAAAAATAACGATACGGGACTCATCCGAGGCCCCGTAATCGGAATGAGTACACTTTAAATCCTTTAACGAGTATCTATTGGAGGGCAAGTCTGGTGCCAGCAGCCGCGGTAATTCCAGCTCCAATAGCGTATATTAAAGTTGTTGCGGTTAAAAAGCTAGTAGTTGGATTTGTGTCCCACGCTGTTGGTTCACCGCCCGTCGGTGTTTAACTGGCATGTATCGTGGGACGTCCTGCCGGTGGGGCGAGCCGAAGGCGTGCGACCGCCTCGTGCCTGTTCGTGCGTCCCGAGGCGGACCCCGTTGAAATCCTACCAAGGTGCTCTTTATTGAGTGTCTGGGTGGGCCGGCACGTTTACTTTGAACAAATTAGAGTGCTTAAAGCAGGCAAGCCCGCCTGAATACTGT
>NW_026046344.1:52500-57289 GCF_023864275.1 Schistocerca cancellata
CCGATACTCCATCTTTGGTACAAGGCAACCATTCCGCTGTAAATCAGTACGTCACTCGTAGTTCAGTCACCTCACAGCACTGCTCAGTAAACTATGCAGGCCCACATAGATAGATTATATACGCAAATGCCCCTATACATGCTGAACGTCCGTACACACAAAATGAACCACACGTCAGCCACACACTCTATCACACACTACTCTCTGCCTGTAACAGACACAGATACAACAACTAAGCACCAGCATGGACCAACGTCCGGTGCATCCTATCCGCCACAGTACACCAACTACGCTATGATAACCAGACCGGGAGGTCCAATCATAAAACAGAATACCCCACTCGTCCGACAACCACAATTGCTCAGAGAAGCCACCAACACCCACACATGTCCTACACAGGGGTGCACCCAACATCACCACACTGCCTCGTCTTACAGCACAAACACACTGGCAGGAATGAAACACACAGGTCTGCCGCAACCACAGACACGGCTCGCCCCCTCTCACTAGCGAAAAGCGCATCCCGACGTGACATAACTCCTTTGACACACTGACGCTGCCTCGGGCATCCACGTCCTACGGTCGATATCAACGAACCTCACCCCCCCCCCCCCACAACACGCCATCCCATACCACATTGTGTACCGTACCCAAACCTAACGTGTACTGTACTACAACGCAATGTGTACCATAACACAACCCAGTTTGTACCTTAACCTAACCTATGTCACCTTAACCTAACCTATGTCACCTTAACCTAACCTATGTCACCTTAACCTAACCTATGTCACCTTAACCTAACCTATGTCACCTTAACCTAACCTATGTCACCTTAACCTAACCTATGTCACCTTAACCTAACCTATGTCACCTTAACCTAACCTATGTCACCTTAACCTAACCTATGTCACCTTAACCTAACCTATGTCACCTTAACCTAACCTATGTCACCTTAACCTAACCTATGTCACCTTAACCTAACCTATGTCACCTTAACCTAACCCATCTTGCACCTTAACCTAACCCATCTTGCACCTTAACCTAACCCATCTTGCACCCTAACCTATGTTGCACCTTAACCTAACCTGTGTTGCACCTTAACCTACCTCAATTTGCACCGCAATGTAACTCAATTTGCACCGCAATGTAACTCAATTTGCACCGCAATGTAACTCAATTTGCACCGCAATGTAACTCAATTTGCACCGCAATGTAACTCAATTTGCACCGCAATGTAACTCAATTTGCACCGCAATGTAACTCAATTTGCACCGCAATGTAACGCAATTTGCACCGCAATGTAACGCAATTTGCACCGCAATGTAACGCAATTTGCACCGCAATGTAACTCAATTTGCACCGCAATGTAACGCAATTTGCACCGCAATGTAACGCAATTTGCACCGCAATGTAACGCAATTTGCACCGCAATGTAACGCAATTTGCACCGCAATGTAACGCAATTTGCACCGCAATGTAACGCAATTTGCACCGCAATGTAACGCAATTTGCACCGCAATGTAACGCAATTTGCACCGCAATGTAACGCAATTTGCACCGCAATCTACCCCCAAGTTGTGCCTTAACCTAACCCACGTTGTGCCTTAACCTAACCCACGTTGTGCCTTAACCTAACCCACGTTGTGCCTTAACCTAACCCACGTTGTGCCTTAACCTAACCCACGTTGTGCCTTAACCTAACCCACGTTGTGCCTTAACCTAACCCACGTTGTGCCTTAACCTAACCCACGTTGTGCCTTAACCTAACCCACGTTGTGCCTTAACCTAACCCACGTTGTGCCTTAACCTAACCCACGTTGTGCCTTAACCTAACCCACGTTGTGCCTTAACCTAACCCACGTTGTGCCTTAACCTAACCCACGTTGTGCCTTAACCTAACCCAAGTTGTGCCTTAACCTAACCCAAGTTGTGCCTTAACCTAACCCAAGTTGTGCCTTAACCTAACCCAAGTTGTGCCTTAACCTAACCCAAGTTGTGCCTTAACCTAACCCAAGTTGTGCCTTAACCTAACCCAAGTTGTGCCTTAACCTAACCCAAGTTGTGCCTTAACCTAACCCAAGTTGTGCCTTAACCTAACCCAAGTTGTGCCTTAACCTAACCCAAGTTGTGCCTTACCCTGCTCTGTAATTGGCATATGACACGTTACAGTAATGTATTGTCCAACCGCAACCCGCTCAGAATGTTGTGTACACAGCTACGTGTCATCTCCCCATAACAGCTGCATTGCAGTGTGGTACGCCATAGAGACGTGTGGGAGTAATGGACGCAGTGGATGGCGATCAGCATGAGCCGTCTGTTCATGTAGTGGCGCGTGTATGCAGACGTAGTAGTCTCTTCTCACACAATGTGATAGCACGGTGCCCCGCGTTCCACATCTGCGACATGCTACAGAGGCCGGTTGACAGTTGGTCGCGCAGTGGACATCGCATACGTACGGGGGCACCTTCCACGTGCCCTCTAGTCGGGCACATTTTGTTGCGTGGATGTGAGCGGATGTAGTGTGTCTTGACACCTGACAGGCAGGCATGCAATAATAGTTGACTTTGCAAACGGGGATGGACGTGTACGTTTACTGGTGACGTTACGCAAATGAACAACTGGTAACCCGTTGTGGTGCGGTTGTCCTTGCTGGAGGTACATCTGTGAGGGCAACGATCGGTACAGCTACGAAGCGGTCCCCACCATACCAACGAACGTGAATGTGAATCTGGGTGTGAAGCGATACGCGGCTGTGGGTGGGTGGGACTGTCCCCGGCCGGTGAGGGGGGGCCGCCCGGCGTGCTGGCCGCGCGGTGCGTGGGCGCACGCGCTACAGCCGGCTGGTGGGGGCGCCCAGTGGCAGGCGCGCCGGCCGACGGACGCGGCAGGCGGCGCAGCTGCGCGCCGGGGCACCCTGCGCGCGGCGCCGTGCAGCCAAAGTGGGTCCTCGCCGGCCCGGTGCGAAGCGCGGTGGACATCTGCAGTGTGCTGGTCCGATTGAGGACTGTGTGCGTTGAGGATGCGCCGCCGCCCGGCACTCGGCGCCGCGACGCCGTCTGCTGCTCGGTCGCCCCAGCGGTTCTCGCTGGTGGTTTGTATCGCAGTTGTGCAGACGTGTTGGCACGTGCGCTGTGCTGGGAGAGTTCGCTTCGGCACCCACGTGGGGCCTTTGCCCTTCTGTGGCGCTGGCGTTGGAGCTGCCGGTCACCGTAGGTGGCGCGTGTTGTCTCCCGCCGGCAATGCCACGACAGCACGCTCCCGGGCCTCTGTCGGCAGCGGCAAGCTCAGTTGGGAGCACGGGTGGTCGCACCTAAAGCGTCTACTCGCCTAACTCCGGGCGATTGCGCCTCTCTCGAACCCGACCAAGTACTTAGGACGGCGCTGCGCGCCGCCGGGACCTGAGAGGGTTTCGAGGTGTATTGTGCAGGGGAGCTCAGCCTCCTCCTGTTTGCAGAATAATTGAGCGGACGCTTGCGTGTTCGCGCGGGCCTCTGGGACACACTCCCGGGCGGCCGGCTGCTCAGCTCTAGTTGACGCAGCTCCCTGGTTGATCCTGCCAGTAGTCATATGCTTGTCTCAAAGATTAAGCCATGCATGTCTCAGTACAAGCCGCATTAAGGTGAAACCGCGAATGGCTCATTAAATCAGTTATGGTTCCTTAGATCGTACCCACGTTACTTGGATAACTGTGGTAATTCTAGAGCTAATACATGCAAACAGAGTCCCGACCAGAGATGGAAGGGACGCTTTTATTAGATCAAAACCAATCGGTCGGCTCGTCCGGTCCGTTTGCCTTGGTGACTCTGAATAACTTTGGGCTGATCGCACGGTCCTCGTACCGGCGACGCATCTTTCAAATGTCTGCCTTATCAACTGTCGATGGTAGGTTCTGCGCCTACCATGGTTGTAACGGGTAACGGGGAATCAGGGTTCGATTCCGGAGAGGGAGCCTGAGAAACGGCTACCACATCCAAGGAAGGCAGCAGGCGCGCAAATTACCCACTCCCGGCACGGGGAGGTAGTGACGAAAAATAACGATACGGGACTCATCCGAGGCCCCGTAATCGGAATGAGTACACTTTAAATCCTTTAACGAGTATCTATTGGAGGGCAAGTCTGGTGCCAGCAGCCGCGGTAATTCCAGCTCCAATAGCGTATATTAAAGTTGTTGCGGTTTAAAAAGCTCGTAGTTGGATTTGTGTCCCACGCTGTTGGTTCACCGCCCGTCGGTGTTTAACTGGCATGTATCGTGGGACGTCCTGCCGGTGGGCGAGCCGAAGGCGTGCGACCGCCTCGTGCGTGTTCGTGCGTCCCGAGGCGGACCCCGTTGAAATCCTACCAAGGTGCTCTTTATTGAGTGTCTGGGTGGGCCGGCACGTTTACTTTGAACAAATTAGAGTGCTTAAAGCAGGCAAGCCCGCCTGAATACTGTGTGCATGGAATAATGGAATAGGACCTCGGTTCTATTTTGTTGGTTTTCGGAACCCGAGGTAATGATTAATAGGGACAGGCGGGGGCATTCGTATTGCGACGTTAGAGGTGAAATTCTTGGATCGTCGCAAGACGAAACAGAAGCGAAAGCATTTGCCAAGTATGTTTTCATTAATCAAGAACGAAAGTTAGAGGTTCGAAGGCGATCAGATACCGCCCTAGTTCTAACCATAAACGATGCCAGCCAGCGATCCGCCGCAGTTCCTCCGATGACTCGGCGGGCAGCCTCCGGGAAACCAAAGCTTTTGGGTTCCGGGGGAAGTATGGTTGCAAAGCTGAAACTTAAAGGAATTGACGG
>NW_026046345.1:0-63204 GCF_023864275.1 Schistocerca cancellata
CCGACGTCGCTGGGTGGCAATCCCACTTTCCCTGCAGACAGCTGCTCGGGAATATGCTCGGCTAGCACGGACGTCATCGGACGTCCGCCCCCAACAAATGCAACTAACAAAATGAGAACAACAACTAAAAAAGTGGTAGGTTGTTCGCCTACCACGCGGGCGGCCCGGCTTCGATTCCCGGCCGATGCATCGTTTTGCTGTTCTCGCTATAATGCCGCCGCGCCGATTGCTCGCTTGAGCTGCGTCAGCCTCAGGAATGTGTAGCAGGATTCGCTGTGAGAAGAACCAAACACGCAGCACGCAAGAGGCCGTACTTGGACGGTCGCGTGCTATTTCTGAACTCTAGCGTCGGCCTGGCCCTACAGGCCGCTGTGTCCAGGTGCCGCAAGGGCGATGTACTGTTACCTCGGGCAGTGCTGCTTTCCGTTGAAAAAGCTGCGGCAGCAGTTTAATCTAGCCAGTCGGGAAAGCACGTGTAGCAACACAGCAGATTCTTGAGAAAGCGCAAACTGTCTATCTCTAATATGTGCGACTTACCAAGTTTCCTGGGACGCTTGTTGCAACGTGCCTCGGTAGCGCAGTAGGTAGCGCGTAAGTCTCATAATCTTAAGGTCGTGAGTTCGATCCTCACCCGGGGCATTTAATTTGCTGTACATCATGGCTGAATTAACGGCGCTGCTGTTGCTAGGGAACGAACTTAATTGTCGTTTGTTATCACCAAGGAGTCCACGCCTCAGCGTAAAAATGTTTACTTCCAATTATGGCGAGGTACAACTTTGATCTTTCTCCTCCCCTGTTATGAGTAAAATATGATGCAAACGGCAATGAATAGTCAGTTTCGAGCTGTGTGCCATGCCAGTCTGCACGCACAAATACGCTCGCAAACAGAGAACACCACTGAGTCCGGATTCAGCACGAAATGCGCGAGGAGAGGGAGTAAATGTCACGTTTATTGAGCAGATCCGGTGTGGTCTAGAGGCTACGATACCTGGCTTTCACCCAGGAGGCCCGGGTTCGATTCCCGGTACCGGAAGAGAAGTTTTTGCGCACACGTCCCTCCATGTTTTAGCCTTCCAACCTTCGTTTTGTCGCCCTCCTTCCGGAGCTTCAACCGAACGTAATCGGGGAAAACAGGCACAAGATGCAATTACTGTCAGCACCGGGATAAAGGCAGAAGAGGCACTGGTCCGCTGTTGGGCTGCTACCAGCGTCAGTGGGAAGTCGGTGAAGTCGCCAGTTGCGCCAGAAGCCAGCAATTACCGTAGTACGCCTACACACTCGTTCCAATTATTCACATTGCTTGCAGCCGCTCCACCCACAACGGGCATCAGCCCGGATAGCTCAGACGGTAGAGCATTAGGCTTTTAACCTAAGGGTTCAGGGTTCGAGTCCCTGTCCGGGCGAAGATTTTTAACGCTTCCGTAATGGCTCGTCTCGTAGCGCTGGTATCCCTGCCGTAATCAGTGCACAGAGTTCGTTTCCTGTCAACATTCTGCGCAGACCGGTTGGATTTTTCACGATTCGAGGGAAGCTTCAGATGCGAGCAGTCGTGGCCGAGTGGTTAAGGCGTCTGACTAGAAATCAGATTCCCTCTGGGAGCGTAGGTTCGAGTCCTACCGACTGCGTCCGTTTTTCTTCTCTTTTTTTCTTTAGGAAGGAGGAGCAGAAAATTTCGCGGTTTGCCTGTCGTTTTGGTACCTCGCCACACCTCACCTCTCACAGTCGTTTATAGCGCCTGTCCTTTTGATAAGGGCGAATTCCAAGCGTCAGCTTTCGCGTCAGCCGAGCAAAGTCGGGACAAGTCGGGACATACTAGAGGATGGCCTGCGTGGAGCAACGACGGAAAGAAAACGTTAACGTGGCTCACATACTCATACGCAAAAAATTGCGCCCGTTGCGGTGGCCGGGAATCGAACCCGGATCAACTGCTGGGAAGGCAACTATGCTCACCATTACACCACCACCGCACATCCGCTGCTCGCAACGCCGCGCTGTGTCGGCTTCCCGCCCGCCGGCAGCGGCCCACGGTGATAGTAGCTGTAGGCGCTTTACGAGGTAGGAGGGTGCATCCACACGCATTCGGGTAGCGCCTCCACGCCCGCTGCGTCTTTGGGCAAGACTCGTCGCCGCGGCCGCAACGTTACTCACACGATAGTGATGAGCGGTCGCTATAAGGCAGTGTAGTGGGGGACTCCGCGTGTGTAGCACTTCTTTCGGTCGTATCCGACGTCGCTGGGTGGCAATCCCACTTTCCCTGCAGACAGCTGCTCGGGAATATGCTCGGCTAGCACGGACGTCATCGGACGTCCGCCCCCTACAAATGCAACTAACAAAATGAGAACAACAACTAAAAAAGTGGTAGGTTGTTCGCCTACCACGCGGGCGGCCCGGCTTCGATTCCCGGCCGATGCATCGTTTTGCTGTTCTCGCTATAATGCCGCCGCGCCGATTGCTCGCTTGAGCTGCGTCAGCCTCAGGAATGTGTAGCAGGATTCGCTGTGAGAAGAACCAAACACGCAGCACGCAAGAGGCCGTACTTGGACGGTCGCGTGCTATTTCTGAACTCTAGCGTCGGCCTGGCCCTACAGGCCGCTGTGTCCAGGTGCCGCAAGGGCGATGTACTGTTACCTCGGGCAGTGCTGCTTTCCGTTGAAAAAGCTGCGGCAGCAGTTTAATCTAGCCAGTCGGGAAAGCACGTGTAGCAACACAGCAGATTCTTGAGAAAGCGCAAACTGTCTATCTCTAATATGTGCGACTTACCAAGTTTCCTGGGACGCTTGTTGCAGCGTGCCTCGGTAGCGCAGTAGGTAGCGCGTAAGTCTCATAATCTTAAGGTCGTGAGTTCGATCCTCACCCGGGGCATTTAATTTGCTGTACATCATGGCTGAATTAACGGCGCTGCTGTTGCTAGGGAACGAACTTAATTGTCGTTTGTTATCACCAAGGAGTCCACGCCTCAGCGTAAAAATGTTTACTTCCAATTATGGCGAGGTACAACTTTGATCTTTCTCCTCCCCTGTTATGAGTAAAATATGATGCAAACGGCAATGAATAGTCAGTTTCGAGCTGTGTGCCATGCCAGTCTGCACGCACAAATACGCTCGCAAACAGAGAACACCACTGAGTCCGGATTCAGCACGAAATGCGCGAGGAGAGGGAGTAAATGTCACGTTTATTGAGCAGATCCGGTGTGGTCTAGAGGCTACGATACCTGGCTTTCACCCAGGAGGCCCGGGTTCGATTCCCGGTACCGGAAGAGAAGTTTTTGCGCACACGTCCCTCCATGTTTTAGCCTTCCAACCTTCGTTTTGTCGCCCTCCTTCCGGAGCTTCAACCGAACGTAATCGGGGAAAACAGGCACAAGATGCAATTACTGTCAGCACCGGGATAAAGGCAGAAGAGGCACTGGTCCGCTGTTGGGCTGCTACCAGCGTCAGTGGGAAGTCGGTGAAGTCGCCAGTTGCGCCAGAAGCCAGCAATTACCGTAGTACGCCTACACACTCGTTCCAATTATTCACATTGCTTGCAGCCGCTCCACCCACAACGGGCATCAGCCCGGATAGCTCAGACGGTAGAGCATTAGGCTTTTAACCTAAGGGTTCAGGGTTCGAGTCCCTGTCCGGGCGAAGATTTTTAACGCTTCCGTAATGGCTCGTCTCGTAGCGCTGGTATCCCTGCCGTAATCAGTGCACAGAGTTCGTTTCCTGTCAACATTCTGCGCAGACCGGTTGGATTTTTCACGATTCGAGGGAAGCTTCAGATGCGAGCAGTCGTGGCCGAGTGGTTAAGGCGTCTGACTAGAAATCAGATTCCCTCTGGGAGCGTAGGTTCGAGTCCTACCGACTGCGTCCGTTTTTCTTCTCTTTTTTTCTTTAGGAAGGAGGAGCAGAAAATTTCGCGGTTTGCCTGTCGTTTTGGTACCTCGCCACACCTCACCTCTCACAGTCGTTTATAGCGCCTGTCCTTTTGATAAGGGCGAATTCCAAGCGTCAGCTTTCGCGTCAGCCGAGCAAAGTCGGGACAAGTCGGGACATACTACAGGATGGCCTGCGTGGAGCAACGACGGAAAGAAAACGTTAACGTGGCTCACATACTCATACGCAAAAAATTGCGCCCGTTGCGGTGGCCGGGAATCGAACCCGGATCAACTGCTTGGAAGGCAACTATGCTCACCATTACACCACCACCGCACAGCCGCTGCTCGCAACGTCTCGCTGTGTCGGCTTCCCGCCCGCCGGCAGCGGCCCATGGTGATAGTAACTGTAGGCGCTTTACGAGGTAGGAGGGTGCATCCACACGCATTCGGGTAGCGCCTCCACGCACGCTGCGTCTTTGGGCAAGACTCGTCGCCGCGGCCGCAACGTTACTCACACGATAGTGATGAGCGGTCGCTATAAGGCAGTGTAGTGGGGGACTCCGCGTGTGTAGCACTTTTTTCGGTCGTATCCGACGTCGCTGGGTGGCAATCCCACTTTCCCTGCAGACAGCTGCTCGGGAATATGCTCGGCTAGCACGGACGTCATCGGACGTCCGCCCCCAACAAATGCAACTAACAAAATGAGAACAACAACTAAAAAAGTGGTAGGTTGTTCGCCTACCACGCGGGCGGCCCGGCTTCGATTCCCGGCCGATGCATCGTTTTGCTGTTCTCGCTATAATGCCGCCGCGCCGATTGCTCGCTTGAGCTGCGTCAGCCTCAGGAATGTGTAGCAGGATTCGCTGTGAGAAGAACCAAACACGCAGCACGCAAGAGGCCGTACTTGGACGGTCGCGTGCTATTTCTGAACTCTAGCGTCGGCCTGGCCCTACAGGCCGCTGTGTCCAGGTGCCGCAAGGGCGATGTACTGTTACCTCGGGCAGTGCTGCTTTCCGTTGAAAAAGCTGCGGCAGCAGTTTAATCTAGCCAGTCGGGAAAGCACGTGTAGCAACACAGCAGATTCTTGAGAAAGCGCAAACTGTCTATCTCTAATATGTGCGACTTACCAAGTTTCCTGGGACGCTTGTTGCAACGTGCCTCGGTAGCGCAGTAGGTAGCGCGTAAGTCTCATAATCTTAAGGTCGTGAGTTCGATCCTCACCCGGGGCATTTAATTTGCTGTACATCATGGCTGAATTAACGGCGCTGCTGTTGCTAGGGAACGAACTTAATTGTCGTTTGTTATCACCAAGGAGTCCACGCCTCAGCGTAAAAATGTTTACTTCCAATTATGGCGAGGTACAACTTTGATCTTTCTCCTCCCCTGTTATGAGTAAAATATGATGCAAACGGCAATGAATAGTCAGTTTCGAGCTGTGTGCCATGCCAGTCTGCACGCACAAATACGCTCGCAAACAGAGAACACCACTGAGTCCGGATTCAGCACGAAATGCGCGAGGAGAGGGAGTAAATGTCACGTTTATTGAGCAGATCCGGTGTGGTCTAGAGGCTACGATACCTGGCTTTCACCCAGGAGGCCCGGGTTCGATTCCCGGTACCGGAAGAGAAGTTTTTGCGCACACGTCCCTCCATGTTTTAGCCTTCCAACCTTCGTTTTGTCGCCCTCCTTCCGGAGCTTCAACCGAACGTAATCGGGGAAAACAGGCACAAGATGCAATTACTGTCAGCACCGGGATAAAGGCAGAAGAGGCACTGGTCCGCTGTTGGGCTGCTACCAGCGTCAGTGGGAAGTCGGTGAAGTCGCCAGTTGCGCCAGAAGCCAGCAATTACCGTAGTACGCCTACACACTCGTTCCAATTATTCACATTGCTTGCAGCCGCTCCACCCACAACGGGCATCAGCCCGGATAGCTCAGACGGTAGAGCATTAGGCTTTTAACCTAAGGGTTCAGGGTTCGAGTCCCTGTCCGGGCGAAGATTTTTAACGCTTCCGTAATGGCTCGTCTCGTAGCGCTGGTATCCCTGCCGTAATCAGTGCACAGAGTTCGTTTCCTGTCAACATTCTGCGCAGACCGGTTGGATTTTTCACGATTCGAGGGAAGCTTCAGATGCGAGCAGTCGTGGCCGAGTGGTTAAGGCGTCTGACTAGAAATCAGATTCCCTCTGGGAGCGTAGGTTCGAGTCCTACCGACTGCGTCCGTTTTTCTTCTCTTTTTTTCTTTAGGAAGGAGGAGCAGAAAATTTCGCGGTTTGCCTGTCGTTTTGGTACCTCGCCACACCTCACCTCTCACAGTCGTTTATAGCGCCTGTCCTTTTGATAAGGGCGAATTCCAAGCGTCAGCTTTCGCGTCAGCCGAGCAAAGTCGGGACAAGTCGGGACATACTAGAGGATGGCCTGCGTGGAGCAACGACGGAAAGAAAACGTTAACGTGGCTCACATACTCATACGCAAAAAATTGCGCCCGTTGCGGTGGCCGGGAATCGAACCCGGATCAACTGCTGGGAAGGCAACTATGCTCACCATTACACCACCACCGCACATCCGCTGCTCGCAACGCCGCGCTGTGTCGGCTTCCCGCCCGCCGGCAGCGGCCCACGGTGATAGTAGCTGTAGGCGCTTTACGAGGTAGGAGGGTGCATCCACACGCATTCGGGTAGCGCCTCCACGCCCGCTGCGTCTTTGGGCAAGACTCGTCGCCGCGGCCGCAACGTTACTCACACGATAGTGATGAGCGGTCGCTATAAGGCAGTGTAGTGGGGGACTCCGCGTGTGTAGCACTTCTTTCGGTCGTATCCGACGTCGCTGGGTGGCAATCCCACTTTCCCTGCAGACAGCTGCTCGGGAATATGCTCGGCTAGCACGGACGTCATCGGACGTCCGCCCCCTACAAATGCAACTAACAAAATGAGAACAACAACTAAAAAAGTGGTAGGTTGTTCGCCTACCACGCGGGCGGCCCGGCTTCGATTCCCGGCCGATGCATCGTTTTGCTGTTCTCGCTATAATGCCGCCGCGCCGATTGCTCGCTTGAGCTGCGTCAGCCTCAGGAATGTGTAGCAGGATTCGCTGTGAGAAGAACCAAACACGCAGCACGCAAGAGGCCGTACTTGGACGGTCGCGTGCTATTTCTGAACTCTAGCGTCGGCCTGGCCCTACAGGCCGCTGTGTCCAGGTGCCGCAAGGGCGATGTACTGTTACCTCGGGCAGTGCTGCTTTCCGTTGAAAAAGCTGCGGCAGCAGTTTAATCTAGCCAGTCGGGAAAGCACGTGTAGCAACACAGCAGATTCTTGAGAAAGCGCAAACTGTCTATCTCTAATATGTGCGACTTACCAAGTTTCCTGGGACGCTTGTTGCAGCGTGCCTCGGTAGCGCAGTAGGTAGCGCGTAAGTCTCATAATCTTAAGGTCGTGAGTTCGATCCTCACCCGGGGCATTTAATTTGCTGTACATCATGGCTGAATTAACGGCGCTGCTGTTGCTAGGGAACGAACTTAATTGTCGTTTGTTATCACCAAGGAGTCCACGCCTCAGCGTAAAAATGTTTACTTCCAATTATGGCGAGGTACAACTTTGATCTTTCTCCTCCCCTGTTATGAGTAAAATATGATGCAAACGGCAATGAATAGTCAGTTTCGAGCTGTGTGCCATGCCAGTCTGCACGCACAAATACGCTCGCAAACAGAGAACACCACTGAGTCCGGATTCAGCACGAAATGCGGGAGGAGAGGGAGTAAATGTCACGTTTATTGAGCAGATCCGGTGTGGTCTAGAGGCTACGATACCTGGCTTTCACCCAGGAGGCCCGGGTTCGATTCCCGGTACCGGAAGAGAAATTTTTGGCGCACACGTCCCTCCATGTTTTAGCCTTCCAACCTTCGTTTTGTCGCCCTCCTTCCGGAGCTTCAACCGAACGTAATCGGGGAAAACAGGCACAAGATGCAATTACTGTCAGCACCGGGATAAAGGCAGAAGAGGCACTGGTCCGCTGTTGGGCTGCTACCAGCGTCAGTGGGAAGTCGGTGAAGTCGCCAGTTGCGCCAGAAGCCAGCAATTACCGTAGTACGCCTACACACTCGTTCCAATTATTCACATTGCTTGCAGCCGCTCCACCCACAACGGGCATCAGCCCGGATAGCTCAGACGGTAGAGCATTAGGCTTTTAACCTAAGGGTTCAGGGTTCGAGTCCCTGTCCGGGCGAAGATTTTTAACGCTTCCGTAATGGCTCGTCTCGTAGCGCTGGTATCCCTGCCGTAATCAGTGCACAGAGTTCGTTTCCTGTCAACATTCTGCGCAGACCGGTTGGATTTTTCACGATTCGAGGGAAGCTTCAGATACGAGCAGTCGTGGCCGAGTGGTTAAGGCGTCTGACTAGAAATCAGATTCCCTCTGGGAGCGTAGGTTCGAGTCCTACCGACTGCGTCCGTTTTTCTTCTCTTTTTTTCTTTAGGAAGGAGGAGCAGAAAATTTCGCGGTTTGCCTGTCGTTTTGGTACCTCGCCACACCTCACCTCTCACAGTCGTTTATAGCGCCTGTCCTTTTGATAAGGGCGAATTCCAAGCGTCAGCTTTCGCGTCAGCCGAGCAAAGTCGGGACAAGTCGGGACATACTACAGGATGGCCTGCGTGGAGCAACGACGGAAAGAAAACGTTAACGTGGCTCACATACTCATACGCAAAAAATTGCGCCCGTTGCGGTGGCCGGGAATCGAACCCGGATCAACTGCTGGGAAGGCAACTATGCTCACCATTACACCACCACCGCACATCCGCTGCTCGCAACGCCGCGCTGTGTCGGCTTCCCGCCCGCCGGCAGCGGCCCACGGTGATAGTAGCTGTAGGCGCTTTACGAGGTAGGAGGGTGCATCCACACGCATTCGGGTAGCGCCTCCACGCCCGCTGCGTCTTTGGGCAAGACTCGTCGCCGCGGCCGCAACGTTACTCACACGATAGTGATGAGCGGTCGCTATAAGGCAGTGTAGTGGGGGACTCCGCGTGTGTAGCACTTCTTTCGGTCGTATCCGACGTCGCTGGGTGGCAATCCCACTTTCCCTGCAGACAGCTGCTCGGGAATATGCTCGGCTAGCACGGACGTCATCGGACGTCCGCCCCCTACAAATGCAACTAACAAAATGAGAACAACAACTAAAAAAGTGGTAGGTTGTTCGCCTACCACGCGGGCGGCCCGGCTTCGATTCCCGGCCGATGCATCGTTTTGCTGTTCTCGCTATAATGCCGCCGCGCCGATTGCTCGCTTGAGCTGCGTCAGCCTCAGGAATGTGTAGCAGGATTCGCTGTGAGAAGAACCAAACACGCAGCACGCAAGAGGCCGTACTTGGACGGTCGCGTGCTATTTCTGAACTCTAGCGTCGGCCTGGCCCTACAGGCCGCTGTGTCCAGGTGCCGCAAGGGCGATGTACTGTTACCTCGGGCAGTGCTGCTTTCCGTTGAAAAAGCTGCGGCAGCAGTTTAATCTAGCCAGTCGGGAAAGCACGTGTAGCAACACAGCAGATTCTTGAGAAAGCGCAAACTGTCTATCTCTAATATGTGCGACTTACCAAGTTTCCTGGGACGCTTGTTGCAGCGTGCCTCGGTAGCGCAGTAGGTAGCGCGTAAGTCTCATAATCTTAAGGTCGTGAGTTCGATCCTCACCCGGGGCATTTAATTTGCTGTACATCATGGCTGAATTAACGGCGCTGCTGTTGCTAGGGAACGAACTTAATTGTCGTTTGTTATCACCAAGGAGTCCACGCCTCAGCGTAAAAATGTTTACTTCCAATTATGGCGAGGTACAACTTTGATCTTTCTCCTCCCCTGTTATGAGTAAAATATGATGCAAACGGCAATGAATAGTCAGTTTCGAGCTGTGTGCCATGCCAGTCTGCACGCACAAATACGCTCGCAAACAGAGAACACCACTGAGTCCGGATTCAGCACGAAATGCGGGAGGAGAGGGAGTAAATGTCACGTTTATTGAGCAGATCCGGTGTGGTCTAGAGGCTACGATACCTGGCTTTCACCCAGGAGGCCCGGGTTCGATTCCCGGTACCGGAAGAGAAATTTTTGGCGCACACGTCCCTCCATGTTTTAGCCTTCCAACCTTCGTTTTGTCGCCCTCCTTCCGGAGCTTCAACCGAACGTAATCGGGGAAAACAGGCACAAGATGCAATTACTGTCAGCACCGGGATAAAGGCAGAAGAGGCACTGGTCCGCTGTTGGGCTGCTACCAGCGTCAGTGGGAAGTCGGTGAAGTCGCCAGTTGCGCCAGAAGCCAGCAATTACCGTAGTACGCCTACACACTCGTTCCAATTATTCACATTGCTTGCAGCCGCTCCACCCACAACGGGCATCAGCCCGGATAGCTCAGACGGTAGAGCATTAGGCTTTTAACCTAAGGGTTCAGGGTTCGAGTCCCTGTCCGGGCGAAGATTTTTAACGCTTCCGTAATGGCTCGTCTCGTAGCGCTGGTATCCCTGCCGTAATCAGTGCACAGAGTTCGTTTCCTGTCAACATTCTGCGCAGACCGGTTGGATTTTTCACGATTCGAGGGAAGCTTCAGATACGAGCAGTCGTGGCCGAGTGGTTAAGGCGTCTGACTAGAAATCAGATTCCCTCTGGGAGCGTAGGTTCGAGTCCTACCGACTGCGTCCGTTTTTCTTCTCTTTTTTTCTTTAGGAAGGAGGAGCAGAAAATTTCGCGGTTTGCCTGTCGTTTTGGTACCTCGCCACACCTCACCTCTCACAGTCGTTTATAGCGCCTGTCCTTTTGATAAGGGCGAATTCCAAGCGTCAGCTTTCGCGTCAGCCGAGCAAAGTCGGGACAAGTCGGGACATACTACAGGATGGCCTGCGTGGAGCAACGACGGAAAGAAAACGTTAACGTGGCTCACATACTCATACGCAAAAAATTGCGCCCGTTGCGGTGGCCGGGAATCGAACCCGGATCAACTGCTGGGAAGGCAACTATGCTCACCATTACACCACCACCGCACATCCGCTGCTCGCAACGCCGCGCTGTGTCGGCTTCCCGCCCGCCGGCAGCGGCCCACGGTGATAGTAGCTGTAGGCGCTTTACGAGGTAGGAGGGTGCATCCACACGCATTCGGGTAGCGCCTCCACGCCCGCTGCGTCTTTGGGCAAGACTCGTCGCCGCGGCCGCAACGTTACTCACACGATAGTGATGAGCGGTCGCTATAAGGCAGTGTAGTGGGGGACTCCGCGTGTGTAGCACTTCTTTCGGTCGTATCCGACGTCGCTGGGTGGCAATCCCACTTTCCCTGCAGACAGCTGCTCGGGAATATGCTCGGCTAGCACGGACGTCATCGGACGTCCGCCCCCTACAAATGCAACTAACAAAATGAGAACAACAACTAAAAAAGTGGTAGGTTGTTCGCCTACCACGCGGGCGGCCCGGCTTCGATTCCCGGCCGATGCATCGTTTTGCTGTTCTCGCTATAATGCCGCCGCGCCGATTGCTCGCTTGAGCTGCGTCAGCCTCAGGAATGTGTAGCAGGATTCGCTGTGAGAAGAACCAAACACGCAGCACGCAAGAGGCCGTACTTGGACGGTCGCGTGCTATTTCTGAACTCTAGCGTCGGCCTGGCCCTACAGGCCGCTGTGTCCAGGTGCCGCAAGGGCGATGTACTGTTACCTCGGGCAGTGCTGCTTTCCGTTGAAAAAGCTGCGGCAGCAGTTTAATCTAGCCAGTCGGGAAAGCACGTGTAGCAACACAGCAGATTCTTGAGAAAGCGCAAACTGTCTATCTCTAATATGTGCGACTTACCAAGTTTCCTGGGACGCTTGTTGCAGCGTGCCTCGGTAGCGCAGTAGGTAGCGCGTAAGTCTCATAATCTTAAGGTCGTGAGTTCGATCCTCACCCGGGGCATTTAATTTGCTGTACATCATGGCTGAATTAACGGCGCTGCTGTTGCTAGGGAACGAACTTAATTGTCGTTTGTTATCACCAAGGAGTCCACGCCTCAGCGTAAAAATGTTTACTTCCAATTATGGCGAGGTACAACTTTGATCTTTCTCCTCCCCTGTTATGAGTAAAATATGATGCAAACGGCAATGAATAGTCAGTTTCGAGCTGTGTGCCATGCCAGTCTGCACGCACAAATACGCTCGCAAACAGAGAACACCACTGAGTCCGGATTCAGCACGAAATGCGGGAGGAGAGGGAGTAAATGTCACGTTTATTGAGCAGATCCGGTGTGGTCTAGAGGCTACGATACCTGGCTTTCACCCAGGAGGCCCGGGTTCGATTCCCGGTACCGGAAGAGAAATTTTTGGCGCACACGTCCCTCCATGTTTTAGCCTTCCAACCTTCGTTTTGTCGCCCTCCTTCCGGAGCTTCAACCGAACGTAATCGGGGAAAACAGGCACAAGATGCAATTACTGTCAGCACCGGGATAAAGGCAGAAGAGGCACTGGTCCGCTGTTGGGCTGCTACCAGCGTCAGTGGGAAGTCGGTGAAGTCGCCAGTTGCGCCAGAAGCCAGCAATTACCGTAGTACGCCTACACACTCGTTCCAATTATTCACATTGCTTGCAGCCGCTCCACCCACAACGGGCATCAGCCCGGATAGCTCAGACGGTAGAGCATTAGGCTTTTAACCTAAGGGTTCAGGGTTCGAGTCCCTGTCCGGGCGAAGATTTTTAACGCTTCCGTAATGGCTCGTCTCGTAGCGCTGGTATCCCTGCCGTAATCAGTGCACAGAGTTCGTTTCCTGTCAACATTCTGCGCAGACCGGTTGGATTTTTCACGATTCGAGGGAAGCTTCAGATACGAGCAGTCGTGGCCGAGTGGTTAAGGCGTCTGACTAGAAATCAGATTCCCTCTGGGAGCGTAGGTTCGAGTCCTACCGACTGCGTCCGTTTTTCTTCTCTTTTTTTCTTTAGGAAGGAGGAGCAGAAAATTTCGCGGTTTGCCTGTCGTTTTGGTACCTCGCCACACCTCACCTCTCACAGTCGTTTATAGCGCCTGTCCTTTTGATAAGGGCGAATTCCAAGCGTCAGCTTTCGCGTCAGCCGAGCAAAGTCGGGACAAGTCGGGACATACTACAGGATGGCCTGCGTGGAGCAACGACGGAAAGAAAACGTTAACGTGGCTCACATACTCATACGCAAAAAATTGCGCCCGTTGCGGTGGCCGGGAATCGAACCCGGATCAACTGCTGGGAAGGCAACTATGCTCACCATTACACCACCACCGCACATCCGCTGCTCGCAACGCCGCGCTGTGTCGGCTTCCCGCCCGCCGGCAGCGGCCCACGGTGATAGTAGCTGTAGGCGCTTTACGAGGTAGGAGGGTGCATCCACACGCATTCGGGTAGCGCCTCCACGCACGCTGCGTCTTTGGGCAAGACTCGTCGCCGCGGCCGCAACGTTACTCACACGATAGTGATGAGCGGTCGCTATAAGGCAGTGTAGTGGGGGACTCCGCGTGTGTAGCACTTCTTTCGGTCGTATCCGACGTCGCTGGGTGGCAATCCCACTTTCCCTGCAGACAGCTGCTCGGGAATATGCTCGGCTAGCATGGACGTCATCGGACGTCCGCCCCCTACAAATGCAACTAACAAAATGAGAACAACAACTAAAAAAGTGGTAGGTTGTTCGCCTACCACGCGGGCGGCCCGGCTTCGATTCCCGGCCGATGCATCGTTTTGCTGTTCTCGCTATAATGCCGCCGCGCCGATTGCTCGCTTGAGCTGCGTCAGCCTCAGGAATGTGTAGCAGGATTCGCTGTGAGAAGAACCAAACACGCAGCACGCAAGAGGCCGTACTTGGACGGTCGCGTGCTATTTCTGAACTCTAGCGTCGGCCTGGCCCTACAGGCCGCTGTGTCCAGGTGCCGCAAGGGCGATGTACTGTTACCTCGGGCAGTGCTGCTTTCCGTTGAAAAAGCTGCGGCAGCAGTTTAATCTAGCCAGTCGGGAAAGCACGTGTAGCAACACAGCAGATTCTTGAGAAAGCGCAAACTGTCTATCTCTAATATGTGCGACTTACCAAGTTTCCTGGGACGCTTGTTGCAGCGTGCCTCGGTAGCGCAGTAGGTAGCGCGTAAGTCTCATAATCTTAAGGTCGTGAGTTCGATCCTCACCCGGGGCATTTAATTTGCTGTACATCATGGCTGAATTAACGGCGCTGCTGTTGCTAGGGAACGAACTTAATTGTCGTTTGTTATCACCAAGGAGTCCACGCCTCAGCGTAAAAATGTTTACTTCCAATTATGGCGAGGTACAACTTTGATCTTTCTCCTCCCCTGTTATGAGTAAAATATGATGCAAACGGCAATGAATAGTCAGTTTCGAGCTGTGTGCCATGCCAGTCTGCACGCACAAATACGCTCGCAAACAGAGAACACCACTGAGTCCGGATTCAGCACGAAATGCGGGAGGAGAGGGAGTAAATGTCACGTTTATTGAGCAGATCCGGTGTATTCTAGAGGCTACGATACCTGGCTTTCACCCAGGAGGCCCGGGTTCGATTCCCGGTACCGGAAGAGAAGTTTTTGCGCACACGTCCCTCCTTTTTTTGGCCTTCCAACCTTCGTTTTGTCGCCCTCCTTCCGGAGCTTCAACCGAACGTAATCGGGGAAAACAGGCACAAGATGCAATTACTGTCAGCACCGGGATAAAGGCAGAAGAGGCACTGGTCCGCTGTTGGGCTGCTACCAGCGTCAGTGGGAAGTCGGTGAAGTCGCCAGTTGCGCCAGAAGCCAGCAATTACCGTAGTACGCCTACACACGCGTTCCAATTATTCACATTGCTTGCAGCCGCTCCACCCACAACGGGCATCAGCCCGGATAGCTCAGTCGGTAGAGCATTAGGCTTTTAACCTAAGGGTCCAGGGTTCGAGTCCCTGTCCGGGCGAAGATTTTTAACGCTTCCGTAATGGCTCGTCTCGTAGCGCTGGTATCCCTGCCGTAATCAGTGCACAGAGTTCGTTTCCTGTCAACATTCTGCGCAGACCGGTTGGATTTTTCACGATTCGAGGGAAGCTTCAGATACGAGCAGTCGTGGCCGAGTGGTTAAGGCGTCTGACTAGAAATCAGATTCCCTCTGGGAGCGTAGGTTCGAGTCCTACCGACTGCGTCCGTTTTTCTTCTCTTTTTTTCTTTAGGAAGGAGGAGCAGAAAATTTCGCGGTTTGCCTGTCGTTTTGGTACCTCGCCACACCTCACCTCTCACAGTCGTTTATAGCGCCTGTCCTTTTGATAAGGGCGAATTCCAAGCGTCAGCTTTCGCGTCAGCCGAGCAAAGTCGGGACAAGTCGGGACATACTACAGGATGGCCTGCGTGGAGCAACGACGGAAAGAAAACGTTAACGTGGCTCACATACTCATACGCAAAAAATTGCGCCCGTTGCGGTGGCCGGGAATCGAACCCGGATCAACTGCTGGGAAGGCAACTATGCTCACCATTACACCACCACCGCACATCCGCTGCTCGCAACGCCGCGCTGTGTCGGCTTCCCGCCCGCCGGCAGCGGCCCACGGTGATAGTAGCTGTAGGCGCTTTACGAGGTAGGAGGGTGCATCCACACGCATTCGGGTAGCGCCTCCACGCCCGCTGCGTCTTTGGGCAAGACTCGTCGCCGCGGCCGCAACGTTACTCACACGATAGTGATGAGCGGTCGCTATAAGGCAGTGTAGTGGGGGACTCCGCGTGTGTAGCACTTCTTTCGGTCGTATCCGACGTCGCTGGGTGGCAATCCCACTTTCCCTGCAGACAGCTGCTCGGGAATATGCTCGGCTAGCACGGACGTCATCGGACGTCCGCCCCCTACAAATGCAACTAACAAAATGAGAACAACAACTAAAAAAGTGGTAGGTTGTTCGCCTACCACGCGGGCGGCCCGGCTTCGATTCCCGGCCGATGCATCGTTTTGCTGTTCTCGCTATAATGCCGCCGCGCCGATTGCTCGCTTGAGCTGCGTCAGCCTCAGGAATGTGTAGCAGGATTCGCTGTGAGAAGAACCAAACACGCAGCACGCAAGAGGCCGTACTTGGACGGTCGCGTGCTATTTCTGAACTCTAGCGTCGGCCTGGCCCTACAGGCCGCTGTGTCCAGGTGCCGCAAGGGCGATGTACTGTTACCTCGGGCAGTGCTGCTTTCCGTTGAAAAAGCTGCGGCAGCAGTTTAATCTAGCCAGTCGGGAAAGCACGTGTAGCAACACAGCAGATTCTTGAGAAAGCGCAAACTGTCTATCTCTAATATGTGCGACTTACCAAGTTTCCTGGGACGCTTGTTGCAGCGTGCCTCGGTAGCGCAGTAGGTAGCGCGTAAGTCTCATAATCTTAAGGTCGTGAGTTCGATCCTCACCCGGGGCATTTAATTTGCTGTACATCATGGCTGAATTAACGGCGCTGCTGTTGCTAGGGAACGAACTTAATTGTCGTTTGTTATCACCAAGGAGTCCACGCCTCAGCGTAAAAATGTTTACTTCCAATTATGGCGAGGTACAACTTTGATCTTTCTCCTCCCCTGTTATGAGTAAAATATGATGCAAACGGCAATGAATAGTCAGTTTCGAGCTGTGTGCCATGCCAGTCTGCACGCACAAATACGCTCGCAAACAGAGAACACCACTGAGTCCGGATTCAGCACGAAATGCGGGAGGAGAGGGAGTAAATGTCACGTTTATTGAGCAGATCCGGTGTGGTCTAGAGGCTACGATACCTGGCTTTCACCCAGGAGGCCCGGGTTCGATTCCCGGTACCGGAAGAGAAATTTTTGGCGCACACGTCCCTCCATGTTTTAGCCTTCCAACCTTCGTTTTGTCGCCCTCCTTCCGGAGCTTCAACCGAACGTAATCGGGGAAAACAGGCACAAGATGCAATTACTGTCAGCACCGGGATAAAGGCAGAAGAGGCACTGGTCCGCTGTTGGGCTGCTACCAGCGTCAGTGGGAAGTCGGTGAAGTCGCCAGTTGCGCCAGAAGCCAGCAATTACCGTAGTACGCCTACACACTCGTTCCAATTATTCACATTGCTTGCAGCCGCTCCACCCACAACGGGCATCAGCCCGGATAGCTCAGACGGTAGAGCATTAGGCTTTTAACCTAAGGGTTCAGGGTTCGAGTCCCTGTCCGGGCGAAGATTTTTAACGCTTCCGTAATGGCTCGTCTCGTAGCGCTGGTATCCCTGCCGTAATCAGTGCACAGAGTTCGTTTCCTGTCAACATTCTGCGCAGACCGGTTGGATTTTTCACGATTCGAGGGAAGCTTCAGATACGAGCAGTCGTGGCCGAGTGGTTAAGGCGTCTGACTAGAAATCAGATTCCCTCTGGGAGCGTAGGTTCGAGTCCTACCGACTGCGTCCGTTTTTCTTCTCTTTTTTTCTTTAGGAAGGAGGAGCAGAAAATTTCGCGGTTTGCCTGTCGTTTTGGTACCTCGCCACACCTCACCTCTCACAGTCGTTTATAGCGCCTGTCCTTTTGATAAGGGCGAATTCCAAGCGTCAGCTTTCGCGTCAGCCGAGCAAAGTCGGGACAAGTCGGGACATACTACAGGATGGCCTGCGTGGAGCAACGACGGAAAGAAAACGTTAACGTGGCTCACATACTCATACGCAAAAAATTGCGCCCGTTGCGGTGGCCGGGAATCGAACCCGGATCAACTGCTGGGAAGGCAACTATGCTCACCATTACACCACCACCGCACATCCGCTGCTCGCAACGCCGCGCTGTGTCGGCTTCCCGCCCGCCGGCAGCGGCCCACGGTGATAGTAGCTGTAGGCGCTTTACGAGGTAGGAGGGTGCATCCACACGCATTCGGGTAGCGCCTCCACGCACGCTGCGTCTTTGGGCAAGACTCGTCGCCGCGGCCGCAACGTTACTCACACGATAGTGATGAGCGGTCGCTATAAGGCAGTGTAGTGGGGGACTCCGCGTGTGTAGCACTTCTTTCGGTCGTATCCGACGTCGCTGGGTGGCAATCCCACTTTCCCTGCAGACAGCTGCTCGGGAATATGCTCGGCTAGCATGGACGTCATCGGACGTCCGCCCCCTACAAATGCAACTAACAAAATGAGAACAACAACTAAAAAAGTGGTAGGTTGTTCGCCTACCACGCGGGCGGCCCGGCTTCGATTCCCGGCCGATGCATCGTTTTGCTGTTCTCGCTATAATGCCGCCGCGCCGATTGCTCGCTTGAGCTGCGTCAGCCTCAGGAATGTGTAGCAGGATTCGCTGTGAGAAGAACCAAACACGCAGCACGCAAGAGGCCGTACTTGGACGGTCGCGTGCTATTTCTGAACTCTAGCGTCGGCCTGGCCCTACAGGCCGCTGTGTCCAGGTGCCGCAAGGGCGATGTACTGTTACCTCGGGCAGTGCTGCTTTCCGTTGAAAAAGCTGCGGCAGCAGTTTAATCTAGCCAGTCGGGAAAGCACGTGTAGCAACACAGCAGATTCTTGAGAAAGCGCAAACTGTCTATCTCTAATATGTGCGACTTACCAAGTTTCCTGGGACGCTTGTTGCAGCGTGCCTCGGTAGCGCAGTAGGTAGCGCGTAAGTCTCATAATCTTAAGGTCGTGAGTTCGATCCTCACCCGGGGCATTTAATTTGCTGTACATCATGGCTGAATTAACGGCGCTGCTGTTGCTAGGGAACGAACTTAATTGTCGTTTGTTATCACCAAGGAGTCCACGCCTCAGCGTAAAAATGTTTACTTCCAATTATGGCGAGGTACAACTTTGATCTTTCTCCTCCCCTGTTATGAGTAAAATATGATGCAAACGGCAATGAATAGTCAGTTTCGAGCTGTGTGCCATGCCAGTCTGCACGCACAAATACGCTCGCAAACAGAGAACACCACTGAGTCCGGATTCAGCACGAAATGCGGGAGGAGAGGGAGTAAATGTCACGTTTATTGAGCAGATCCGGTGTATTCTAGAGGCTACGATACCTGGCTTTCACCCAGGAGGCCCGGGTTCGATTCCCGGTACCGGAAGAGAAGTTTTTGCGCACACGTCCCTCCTTTTTTTAGCCTTCCAACCTTCGTTTTGTCGCCCTCCTTCCGGAGCTTCAACCGAACGTAATCGGGGAAAACAGGCACAAGATGCAATTACTGTCAGCACCGGGATAAAGGCAGAAGAGGCACTGGTCCGCTGTTGGGCTGCTACCAGCGTCAGTGGGAAGTCGGTGAAGTCGCCAGTTGCGCCAGAAGCCAGCAATTACCGTAGTACGCCTACACACTCGTTCCAATTATTCACATTGCTTGCAGCCGCTCCACCCACAACGGGCATCAGCCCGGATAGCTCAGACGGTAGAGCATTAGGCTTTTAACCTAAGGGTTCAGGGTTCGAGTCCCTGTCCGGGCGAAGATTTTTAACGCTTCCGTAATGGCTCGTCTCGTAGCGCTGGTATCCCTGCCGTAATCAGTGCACAGAGTTCGTTTCCTGTCAACATTCTGCGCAGACCGGTTGGATTTTTCACGATTCGAGGGAAGCTTCAGATACGAGCAGTCGTGGCCGAGTGGTTAAGGCGTCTGACTAGAAATCAGATTCCCTCTGGGAGCGTAGGTTCGAGTCCTACCGACTGCGTCCGTTTTTCTTCTCTTTTTTTCTTTAGGAAGGAGGAGCAGAAAATTTCGCGGTTTGCCTGTCGTTTTGGTACCTCGCCACACCTCACCTCTCACAGTCGTTTATAGCGCCTGTCCTTTTGATAAGGGCGAATTCCAAGCGTCAGCTTTCGCGTCAGCCGAGCAAAGTCGGGACAAGTCGGGACATACTACAGGATGGCCTGCGTGGAGCAACGACGGAAAGAAAACGTTAACGTGGCTCACATACTCATACGCAAAAAATTGCGCCCGTTGCGGTGGCCGGGAATCGAACCCGGATCAACTGCTGGGAAGGCAACTATGCTCACCATTACACCACCACCGCACATCCGCTGCTCGCAACGCCGCGCTGTGTCGGCTTCCCGCCCGCCGGCAGCGGCCCACGGTGATAGTAGCTGTAGGCGCTTTACGAGGTAGGAGGGTGCATCCACACGCATTCGGGTAGCGCCTCCACGCACGCTGCGTCTTTGGGCAAGACTCGTCGCCGCGGCCGCAACGTTACTCACACGATAGTGATGAGCGGTCGCTATAAGGCAGTGTAGTGGGGGACTCCGCGTGTGTAGCACTTCTTTCGGTCGTATCCGACGTCGCTGGGTGGCAATCCCACTTTCCCTGCAGACAGCTGCTCGGGAATATGCTCGGCTAGCATGGACGTCATCGGACGTCCGCCCCCTACAAATGCAACTAACAAAATGAGAACAACAACTAAAAAAGTGGTAGGTTGTTCGCCTACCACGCGGGCGGCCCGGCTTCGATTCCCGGCCGATGCATCGTTTTGCTGTTCTCGCTATAATGCCGCCGCGCCGATTGCTCGCTTGAGCTGCGTCAGCCTCAGGAATGTGTAGCAGGATTCGCTGTGAGAAGAACCAAACACGCAGCACGCAAGAGGCCGTACTTGGACGGTCGCGTGCTATTTCTGAACTCTAGCGTCGGCCTGGCCCTACAGGCCGCTGTGTCCAGGTGCCGCAAGGGCGATGTACTGTTACCTCGGGCAGTGCTGCTTTCCGTTGAAAAAGCTGCGGCAGCAGTTTAATCTAGCCAGTCGGGAAAGCACGTGTAGCAACACAGCAGATTCTTGAGAAAGCGCAAACTGTCTATCTCTAATATGTGCGACTTACCAAGTTTCCTGGGACGCTTGTTGCAGCGTGCCTCGGTAGCGCAGTAGGTAGCGCGTAAGTCTCATAATCTTAAGGTCGTGAGTTCGATCCTCACCCGGGGCATTTAATTTGCTGTACATCATGGCTGAATTAACGGCGCTGCTGTTGCTAGGGAACGAACTTAATTGTCGTTTGTTATCACCAAGGAGTCCACGCCTCAGCGTAAAAATGTTTACTTCCAATTATGGCGAGGTACAACTTTGATCTTTCTCCTCCCCTGTTATGAGTAAAATATGATGCAAACGGCAATGAATAGTCAGTTTCGAGCTGTGTGCCATGCCAGTCTGCACGCACAAATACGCTCGCAAACAGAGAACACCACTGAGTCCGGATTCAGCACGAAATGCGGGAGGAGAGGGAGTAAATGTCACGTTTATTGAGCAGATCCGGTGTATTCTAGAGGCTACGATACCTGGCTTTCACCCAGGAGGCCCGGGTTCGATTCCCGGTACCGGAAGAGAAGTTTTTGCGCACACGTCCCTCCTTTTTTTAGCCTTCCAACCTTCGTTTTGTCGCCCTCCTTCCGGAGCTTCAACCGAACGTAATCGGGGAAAACAGGCACAAGATGCAATTACTGTCAGCACCGGGATAAAGGCAGAAGAGGCACTGGTCCGCTGTTGGGCTGCTACCAGCGTCAGTGGGAAGTCGGTGAAGTCGCCAGTTGCGCCAGAAGCCAGCAATTACCGTAGTACGCCTACACACTCGTTCCAATTATTCACATTGCTTGCAGCCGCTCCACCCACAACGGGCATCAGCCCGGATAGCTCAGACGGTAGAGCATTAGGCTTTTAACCTAAGGGTTCAGGGTTCGAGTCCCTGTCCGGGCGAAGATTTTTAACGCTTCCGTAATGGCTCGTCTCGTAGCGCTGGTATCCCTGCCGTAATCAGTGCACAGAGTTCGTTTCCTGTCAACATTCTGCGCAGACCGGTTGGATTTTTCACGATTCGAGGGAAGCTTCAGATACGAGCAGTCGTGGCCGAGTGGTTAAGGCGTCTGACTAGAAATCAGATTCCCTCTGGGAGCGTAGGTTCGAGTCCTACCGACTGCGTCCGTTTTTCTTCTCTTTTTTTCTTTAGGAAGGAGGAGCAGAAAATTTCGCGGTTTGCCTGTCGTTTTGGTACCTCGCCACACCTCACCTCTCACAGTCGTTTATAGCGCCTGTCCTTTTGATAAGGGCGAATTCCAAGCGTCAGCTTTCGCGTCAGCCGAGCAAAGTCGGGACAAGTCGGGACATACTACAGGATGGCCTGCGTGGAGCAACGACGGAAAGAAAACGTTAACGTGGCTCACATACTCATACGCAAAAAATTGCGCCCGTTGCGGTGGCCGGGAATCGAACCCGGATCAACTGCTGGGAAGGCAACTATGCTCACCATTACACCACCACCGCACATCCGCTGCTCGCAACGCCGCGCTGTGTCGGCTTCCCGCCCGCCGGCAGCGGCCCACGGTGATAGTAGCTGTAGGCGCTTTACGAGGTAGGAGGGTGCATCCACACGCATTCGGGTAGCGCCTCCACGCACGCTGCGTCTTTGGGCAAGACTCGTCGCCGCGGCCGCAACGTTACTCACACGATAGTGATGAGCGGTCGCTATAAGGCAGTGTAGTGGGGGACTCCGCGTGTGTAGCACTTCTTTCGGTCGTATCCGACGTCGCTGGGTGGCAATCCCACTTTCCCTGCAGACAGCTGCTCGGGAATATGCTCGGCTAGCACGGACGTCATCGGACGTCCGCCCCCTACAAATGCAACTAACAAAATGAGAACAACAACTAAAAAAGTGGTAGGTTGTTCGCCTACCACGCGGGCGGCCCGGCTTCGATTCCCGGCCGATGCATCGTTTTGCTGTTCTCGCTATAATGCCGCCGCGCCGATTGCTCGCTTGAGCTGCGTCAGCCTCAGGAATGTGTAGCAGGATTCGCTGTGAGAAGAACCAAACACGCAGCACGCAAGAGGCCGTACTTGGACGGTCGCGTGCTATTTCTGAACTCTAGCGTCGGCCTGGCCCTACAGGCCGCTGTGTCCAGGTGCCGCAAGGGCGATGTACTGTTACCTCGGGCAGTGCTGCTTTCCGTTGAAAAAGCTGCGGCAGCAGTTTAATCTAGCCAGTCGGGAAAGCACGTGTAGCAACACAGCAGATTCTTGAGAAAGCGCAAACTGTCTATCTCTAATATGTGCGACTTACCAAGTTTCCTGGGACGCTTGTTGCAGCGTGCCTCGGTAGCGCAGTAGGTAGCGCGTAAGTCTCATAATCTTAAGGTCGTGAGTTCGATCCTCACCCGGGGCATTTAATTTGCTGTACATCATGGCTGAATTAACGGCGCTGCTGTTGCTAGGGAACGAACTTAATTGTCGTTTGTTATCACCAAGGAGTCCACGCCTCAGCGTAAAAATGTTTACTTCCAATTATGGCGAGGTACAACTTTGATCTTTCTCCTCCCCTGTTATGAGTAAAATATGATGCAAACGGCAATGAATAGTCAGTTTCGAGCTGTGTGCCATGCCAGTCTGCACGCACAAATACGCTCGCAAACAGAGAACACCACTGAGTCCGGATTCAGCACGAAATGCGGGAGGAGAGGGAGTAAATGTCACGTTTATTGAGCAGATCCGGTGTGGTCTAGAGGCTACGATACCTGGCTTTCACCCAGGAGGCCCGGGTTCGATTCCCGGTACCGGAAGAGAAGTTTTTGCGCACACGTCCCTCCATGTTTTAGCCTTCCAACCTTCGTTTTGTCGCCCTCCTTCCGGAGCTTCAACCGAACGTAATCGGGGAAAACAGGCACAAGATGCAATTACTGTCAGCACCGGGATAAAGGCAGAAGAGGCACTGGTCCGCTGTTGGGCTGCTACCAGCGTCAGTGGGAAGTCGGTGAAGTCGCCAGTTGCGCCAGAAGCCAGCAATTACCGTAGTACGCCTACACACTCGTTCCAATTATTCACATTGCTTGCAGCCGCTCCACCCACAACGGGCATCAGCCCGGATAGCTCAGACGGTAGAGCATTAGGCTTTTAACCTAAGGGTTCAGGGTTCGAGTCCCTGTCCGGGCGAAGATTTTTAACGCTTCCGTAATGGCTCGTCTCGTAGCGCTGGTATCCCTGCCGTAATCAGTGCACAGAGTTCGTTTCCTGTCAACATTCTGCGCAGACCGGTTGGATTTTTCACGATTCGAGGGAAGCTTCAGATACGAGCAGTCGTGGCCGAGTGGTTAAGGCGTCTGACTAGAAATCAGATTCCCTCTGGGAGCGTAGGTTCGAGTCCTACCGACTGCGTCCGTTTTTCTTCTCTTTTTTTCTTTAGGAAGGAGGAGCAGAAAATTTCGCGGTTTGCCTGTCGTTTTGGTACCTCGCCACACCTCACCTCTCACAGTCGTTTATAGCGCCTGTCCTTTTGATAAGGGCGAATTCCAAGCGTCAGCTTTCGCGTCAGCCGAGCAAAGTCGGGACAAGTCGGGACATACTACAGGATGGCCTGCGTGGAGCAACGACGGAAAGAAAACGTTAACGTGGCTCACATACTCATACGCAAAAAATTGCGCCCGTTGCGGTGGCCGGGAATCGAACCCGGATCAACTGCTGGGAAGGCAACTATGCTCACCATTACACCACCACCGCACATCCGCTGCTCGCAACGCCGCGCTGTGTCGGCTTCCCGCCCGCCGGCAGCGGCCCACGGTGATAGTAGCTGTAGGCGCTTTACGAGGTAGGAGGGTGCATCCACACGCATTCGGGTAGCGCCTCCACGCACGCTGCGTCTTTGGGCAAGACTCGTCGCCGCGGCCGCAACGTTACTCACACGATAGTGATGAGCGGTCGCTATAAGGCAGTGTAGTGGGGGACTCCGCGTGTGTAGCACTTCTTTCGGTCGTATCCGACGTCGCTGGGTGGCAATCCCACTTTCCCTGCAGACAGCTGCTCGGGAATATGCTCGGCTAGCATGGACGTCATCGGACGTCCGCCCCCTACAAATGCAACTAACAAAATGAGAACAACAACTAAAAAAGTGGTAGGTTGTTCGCCTACCACGCGGGCGGCCCGGCTTCGATTCCCGGCCGATGCATCGTTTTGCTGTTCTCGCTATAATGCCGCCGCGCCGATTGCTCGCTTGAGCTGCGTCAGCCTCAGGAATGTGTAGCAGGATTCGCTGTGAGAAGAACCAAACACGCAGCACGCAAGAGGCCGTACTTGGACGGTCGCGTGCTATTTCTGAACTCTAGCGTCGGCCTGGCCCTACAGGCCGCTGTGTCCAGGTGCCGCAAGGGCGATGTACTGTTACCTCGGGCAGTGCTGCTTTCCGTTGAAAAAGCTGCGGCAGCAGTTTAATCTAGCCAGTCGGGAAAGCACGTGTAGCAACACAGCAGATTCTTGAGAAAGCGCAAACTGTCTATCTCTAATATGTGCGACTTACCAAGTTTCCTGGGACGCTTGTTGCAGCGTGCCTCGGTAGCGCAGTAGGTAGCGCGTAAGTCTCATAATCTTAAGGTCGTGAGTTCGATCCTCACCCGGGGCATTTAATTTGCTGTACATCATGGCTGAATTAACGGCGCTGCTGTTGCTAGGGAACGAACTTAATTGTCGTTTGTTATCACCAAGGAGTCCACGCCTCAGCGTAAAAATGTTTACTTCCAATTATGGCGAGGTACAACTTTGATCTTTCTCCTCCCCTGTTATGAGTAAAATATGATGCAAACGGCAATGAATAGTCAGTTTCGAGCTGTGTGCCATGCCAGTCTGCACGCACAAATACGCTCGCAAACAGAGAACACCACTGAGTCCGGATTCAGCACGAAATGCGGGAGGAGAGGGAGTAAATGTCACGTTTATTGAGCAGATCCGGTGTATTCTAGAGGCTACGATACCTGGCTTTCACCCAGGAGGCCCGGGTTCGATTCCCGGTACCGGAAGAGAAGTTTTTGCGCACACGTCCCTCCTTTTTTTAGCCTTCCAACCTTCGTTTTGTCGCCCTCCTTCCGGAGCTTCAACCGAACGTAATCGGGGAAAACAGGCACAAGATGCAATTACTGTCAGCACCGGGATAAAGGCAGAAGAGGCACTGGTCCGCTGTTGGGCTGCTACCAGCGTCAGTGGGAAGTCGGTGAAGTCGCCAGTTGCGCCAGAAGCCAGCAATTACCGTAGTACGCCTACACACTCGTTCCAATTATTCACATTGCTTGCAGCCGCTCCACCCACAACGGGCATCAGCCCGGATAGCTCAGACGGTAGAGCATTAGGCTTTTAACCTAAGGGTTCAGGGTTCGAGTCCCTGTCCGGGCGAAGATTTTTAACGCTTCCGTAATGGCTCGTCTCGTAGCGCTGGTATCCCTGCCGTAATCAGTGCACAGAGTTCGTTTCCTGTCAACATTCTGCGCAGACCGGTTGGATTTTTCACGATTCGAGGGAAGCTTCAGATACGAGCAGTCGTGGCCGAGTGGTTAAGGCGTCTGACTAGAAATCAGATTCCCTCTGGGAGCGTAGGTTCGAGTCCTACCGACTGCGTCCGTTTTTCTTCTCTTTTTTTCTTTAGGAAGGAGGAGCAGAAAATTTCGCGGTTTGCCTGTCGTTTTGGTACCTCGCCACACCTCACCTCTCACAGTCGTTTATAGCGCCTGTCCTTTTGATAAGGGCGAATTCCAAGCGTCAGCTTTCGCGTCAGCCGAGCAAAGTCGGGACAAGTCGGGACATACTACAGGATGGCCTGCGTGGAGCAACGACGGAAAGAAAACGTTAACGTGGCTCACATACTCATACGCAAAAAATTGCGCCCGTTGCGGTGGCCGGGAATCGAACCCGGATCAACTGCTGGGAAGGCAACTATGCTCACCATTACACCACCACCGCACATCCGCTGCTCGCAACGCCGCGCTGTGTCGGCTTCCCGCCCGCCGGCAGCGGCCCACGGTGATAGTAGCTGTAGGCGCTTTACGAGGTAGGAGGGTGCATCCACACGCATTCGGGTAGCGCCTCCACGCACGCTGCGTCTTTGGGCAAGACTCGTCGCCGCGGCCGCAACGTTACTCACACGATAGTGATGAGCGGTCGCTATAAGGCAGTGTAGTGGGGGACTCCGCGTGTGTAGCACTTCTTTCGGTCGTATCCGACGTCGCTGGGTGGCAATCCCACTTTCCCTGCAGACAGCTGCTCGGGAATATGCTCGGCTAGCACGGACGTCATCGGACGTCCGCCCCCTACAAATGCAACTAACAAAATGAGAACAACAACTAAAAAAGTGGTAGGTTGTTCGCCTACCACGCGGGCGGCCCGGCTTCGATTCCCGGCCGATGCATCGTTTTGCTGTTCTCGCTATAATGCCGCCGCGCCGATTGCTCGCTTGAGCTGCGTCAGCCTCAGGAATGTGTAGCAGGATTCGCTGTGAGAAGAACCAAACACGCAGCACGCAAGAGGCCGTACTTGGACGGTCGCGTGCTATTTCTGAACTCTAGCGTCGGCCTGGCCCTACAGGCCGCTGTGTCCAGGTGCCGCAAGGGCGATGTACTGTTACCTCGGGCAGTGCTGCTTTCCGTTGAAAAAGCTGCGGCAGCAGTTTAATCTAGCCAGTCGGGAAAGCACGTGTAGCAACACAGCAGATTCTTGAGAAAGCGCAAACTGTCTATCTCTAATATGTGCGACTTACCAAGTTTCCTGGGACGCTTGTTGCAGCGTGCCTCGGTAGCGCAGTAGGTAGCGCGTAAGTCTCATAATCTTAAGGTCGTGAGTTCGATCCTCACCCGGGGCATTTAATTTGCTGTACATCATGGCTGAATTAACGGCGCTGCTGTTGCTAGGGAACGAACTTAATTGTCGTTTGTTATCACCAAGGAGTCCACGCCTCAGCGTAAAAATGTTTACTTCCAATTATGGCGAGGTACAACTTTGATCTTTCTCCTCCCCTGTTATGAGTAAAATATGATGCAAACGGCAATGAATAGTCAGTTTCGAGCTGTGTGCCATGCCAGTCTGCACGCACAAATACGCTCGCAAACAGAGAACACCACTGAGTCCGGATTCAGCACGAAATGCGGGAGGAGAGGGAGTAAATGTCACGTTTATTGAGCAGATCCGGTGTGGTCTAGAGGCTACGATACCTGGCTTTCACCCAGGAGGCCCGGGTTCGATTCCCGGTACCGGAAGAGAAGTTTTTGCGCACACGTCCCTCCATGTTTTAGCCTTCCAACCTTCGTTTTGTCGCCCTCCTTCCGGAGCTTCAACCGAACGTAATCGGGGAAAACAGGCACAAGATGCAATTACTGTCAGCACCGGGATAAAGGCAGAAGAGGCACTGGTCCGCTGTTGGGCTGCTACCAGCGTCAGTGGGAAGTCGGTGAAGTCGCCAGTTGCGCCAGAAGCCAGCAATTACCGTAGTACGCCTACACACTCGTTCCAATTATTCACATTGCTTGCAGCCGCTCCACCCACAACGGGCATCAGCCCGGATAGCTCAGACGGTAGAGCATTAGGCTTTTAACCTAAGGGTTCAGGGTTCGAGTCCCTGTCCGGGCGAAGATTTTTAACGCTTCCGTAATGGCTCGTCTCGTAGCGCTGGTATCCCTGCCGTAATCAGTGCACAGAGTTCGTTTCCTGTCAACATTCTGCGCAGACCGGTTGGATTTTTCACGATTCGAGGGAAGCTTCAGATACGAGCAGTCGTGGCCGAGTGGTTAAGGCGTCTGACTAGAAATCAGATTCCCTCTGGGAGCGTAGGTTCGAGTCCTACCGACTGCGTCCGTTTTTCTTCTCTTTTTTTCTTTAGGAAGGAGGAGCAGAAAATTTCGCGGTTTGCCTGTCGTTTTGGTACCTCGCCACACCTCACCTCTCACAGTCGTTTATAGCGCCTGTCCTTTTGATAAGGGCGAATTCCAAGCGTCAGCTTTCGCGTCAGCCGAGCAAAGTCGGGACAAGTCGGGACATACTACAGGATGGCCTGCGTGGAGCAACGACGGAAAGAAAACGTTAACGTGGCTCACATACTCATACGCAAAAAATTGCGCCCGTTGCGGTGGCCGGGAATCGAACCCGGATCAACTGCTGGGAAGGCAACTATGCTCACCATTACACCACCACCGCACATCCGCTGCTCGCAACGCCGCGCTGTGTCGGCTTCCCGCCCGCCGGCAGCGGCCCACGGTGATAGTAGCTGTAGGCGCTTTACGAGGTAGGAGGGTGCATCCACACGCATTCGGGTAGCGCCTCCACGCACGCTGCGTCTTTGGGCAAGACTCGTCGCCGCGGCCGCAACGTTACTCACACGATAGTGATGAGCGGTCGCTATAAGGCAGTGTAGTGGGGGACTCCGCGTGTGTAGCACTTCTTTCGGTCGTATCCGACGTCGCTGGGTGGCAATCCCACTTTCCCTGCAGACAGCTGCTCGGGAATATGCTCGGCTAGCACGGACGTCATCGGACGTCCGCCCCCTACAAATGCAACTAACAAAATGAGAACAACAACTAAAAAAGTGGTAGGTTGTTCGCCTACCACGCGGGCGGCCCGGCTTCGATTCCCGGCCGATGCATCGTTTTGCTGTTCTCGCTATAATGCCGCCGCGCCGATTGCTCGCTTGAGCTGCGTCAGCCTCAGGAATGTGTAGCAGGATTCGCTGTGAGAAGAACCAAACACGCAGCACGCAAGAGGCCGTACTTGGACGGTCGCGTGCTATTTCTGAACTCTAGCGTCGGCCTGGCCCTACAGGCCGCTGTGTCCAGGTGCCGCAAGGGCGATGTACTGTTACCTCGGGCAGTGCTGCTTTCCGTTGAAAAAGCTGCGGCAGCAGTTTAATCTAGCCAGTCGGGAAAGCACGTGTAGCAACACAGCAGATTCTTGAGAAAGCGCAAACTGTCTATCTCTAATATGTGCGACTTACCAAGTTTCCTGGGACGCTTGTTGCAGCGTGCCTCGGTAGCGCAGTAGGTAGCGCGTAAGTCTCATAATCTTAAGGTCGTGAGTTCGATCCTCACCCGAGGCATTTAATTTGCTGTACATCATGGCTGAATTAACGGCGCTGCTGTTGCTAGGGAACGAACTTAATTGTCGTTTGTTATCACCAAGGAGTCCACGCCTCAGCGTAAAAATGTTTACTTCCAATTATGGCGAGGTACAACTTTGATCTTTCTCCTCCCCTGTTATGAGTAAAATATGATGCAAACGGCAATGAATAGTCAGTTTCGAGCTGTGTGCCATGCCAGTCTGCACGCACAAATACGCTCGCAAACAGAGAACACCACTGAGTCCGGATTCAGCACGAAATGCGGGAGGAGAGGGAGTAAATGTCACGTTTATTGAGCAGCTCCGGTGTGGTCTAGAGGCTACGATACCTGGCTTTCACCCAGGAGGCCCGGGTTCGATTCCCGGTACCGGAAGAGAAGTTTTTGCGCACACGTCCCTCCTTTTTTTGGCCTTCCAACCTTCGTTTTGTCGCCCTCCTTCCGGAGCTTCAACCGAACGTAATCGGGGAAAACAGGCACAAGATGCAATTACTGTCAGCACCGGGATAAAGGCAGAAGAGGCACTGGTCCGCTGTTGGGCTGCTACCAGCGTCAGTGGGAAGTCGGTGAAGTCGCCAGTTGCGCCAGAAGCCAGCAATTACCGTAGTACGCCTACACACGCGTTCCAATTATTCACATTGCTTGCAGCCGCTCCACCCACAACGGGCATCAGCCCGGATAGCTCAGTCGGTAGAGCATTAGGCTTTTAACCTAAGGGTCCAGGGTTCGAGTCCCTGTCCGGGCGAAGATTTTTAACGCTTCCGTAATGGCTCGTCTCGTAGCGCTGGTATCCCTGCCGTAATCAGTGCACAGAGTTCGTTTCCTGTCAACATTCTGCGCAGACCGGTTGGATTTTTCACGATTCGAGGGAAGCTTCAGATACGAGCAGTCGTGGCCGAGTGGTTAAGGCGTCTGACTAGAAATCAGATTCCCTCTGGGAGCGTAGGTTCGAGTCCTACCGACTGCGTCCGTTTTTCTTCTCTTTTTTTCTTTAGGAAGGAGGAGCAGAAAATTTCGCGGTTTGCCTGTCGTTTTGGTACCTCGCCACACCTCACCTCTCACAGTCGTTTATAGCGCCTGTCCTTTTGATAAGGGCGAATTCCAAGCGTCAGCTTTCGCGTCAGCCGAGCAAAGTCGGGACAAGTCGGGACATACTACAGGATGGCCTGCGTGGAGCAACGACGGAAAGAAAACGTTAACGTGGCTCACATACTCATACGCAAAAAATTGCGCCCGTTGCGGTGGCCGGGAATCGAACCCGGATCAACTGCTGGGAAGGCAACTATGCTCACCATTACACCACCACCGCACATCCGCTGCTCGCAACGCCGCGCTGTGTCGGCTTCCCGCCCGCCGGCAGCGGCCCACGGTGATAGTAGCTGTAGGCGCTTTACGAGGTAGGAGGGTGCATCCACACGCATTCGGGTAGCGCCTCCACGCACGCTGCGTCTTTGGGCAAGACTCGTCGCCGCGGCCGCAACGTTACTCACACGATAGTGATGAGCGGTCGCTATAAGGCAGTGTAGTGGGGGACTCCGCGTGTGTAGCACTTCTTTCGGTCGTATCCGACGTCGCTGGGTGGCAATCCCACTTTCCCTGCAGACAGCTGCTCGGGAATATGCTCGGCTAGCACGGACGTCATCGGACGTCCGCCCCCTACAAATGCAACTAACAAAATGAGAACAACAACTAAAAAAGTGGTAGGTTGTTCGCCTACCACGCGGGCGGCCCGGCTTCGATTCCCGGCCGATGCATCGTTTTGCTGTTCTCGCTATAATGCCGCCGCGCCGATTGCTCGCTTGAGCTGCGTCAGCCTCAGGAATGTGTAGCAGGATTCGCTGTGAGAAGAACCAAACACGCAGCACGCAAGAGGCCGTACTTGGACGGTCGCGTGCTATTTCTGAACTCTAGCGTCGGCCTGGCCCTACAGGCCGCTGTGTCCAGGTGCCGCAAGGGCGATGTACTGTTACCTCGGGCAGTGCTGCTTTCCGTTGAAAAAGCTGCGGCAGCAGTTTAATCTAGCCAGTCGGGAAAGCACGTGTAGCAACACAGCAGATTCTTGAGAAAGCGCAAACTGTCTATCTCTAATATGTGCGACTTACCAAGTTTCCTGGGACGCTTGTTGCAGCGTGCCTCGGTAGCGCAGTAGGTAGCGCGTAAGTCTCATAATCTTAAGGTCGTGAGTTCGATCCTCACCCGAGGCATTTAATTTGCTGTACATCATGGCTGAATTAACGGCGCTGCTGTTGCTAGGGAACGAACTTAATTGTCGTTTGTTATCACCAAGGAGTCCACGCCTCAGCGTAAAAATGTTTACTTCCAATTATGGCGAGGTACAACTTTGATCTTTCTCCTCCCCTGTTATGAGTAAAATATGATGCAAACGGCAATGAATAGTCAGTTTCGAGCTGTGTGCCATGCCAGTCTGCACGCACAAATACGCTCGCAAACAGAGAACACCACTGAGTCCGGATTCAGCACGAAATGCGGGAGGAGAGGGAGTAAATGTCACGTTTATTGAGCAGATCCGGTGTGGTCTAGAGGCTACGATACCTGGCTTTCACCCAGGAGGCCCGGGTTCGATTCCCGGTACCGGAAGAGAAGTTTTTGCGCACACGTCCCTCCTTTTTTTGGCCTTCCAACCTTCGTTTTGTCGCCCTCCTTCCGGAGCTTCAACCGAACGTAATCGGGGAAAACAGGCACAAGATGCAATTACTGTCAGCACCGGGATAAAGGCAGAAGAGGCACTGGTCCGCTGTTGGGCTGCTACCAGCGTCAGTGGGAAGTCGGTGAAGTCGCCAGTTGCGCCAGAAGCCAGCAATTACCGTAGTACGCCTACACACGCGTTCCAATTATTCACATTGCTTGCAGCCGCTCCACCCACAACGGGCATCAGCCCGGATAGCTCAGTCGGTAGAGCATTAGGCTTTTAACCTAAGGGTCCAGGGTTCGAGTCCCTGTCCGGGCGAAGATTTTTAACGCTTCCGTAATGGCTCGTCTCGTAGCGCTGGTATCCCTGCCGTAATCAGTGCACAGAGTTCGTTTCCTGTCAACATTCTGCGCAGACCGGTTGGATTTTTCACGATTCGAGGGAAGCTTCAGATACGAGCAGTCGTGGCCGAGTGGTTAAGGCGTCTGACTAGAAATCAGATTCCCTCTGGGAGCGTAGGTTCGAGTCCTAACGACTGCGTCCGTTTTTCTTCTCTTTTTTTCTTTAGGAAGGAGGAGCAGAAAATTTCGCGGTTTGCCTGTCGTTTTGGTACCTCGCCACACCTCACCTCTCACAGTCGTTTATAGCGCCTGTCCTTTTGATAAGGGCGAATTCCAAGCGTCAGCTTTCGCGTCAGCCGAGCAAAGTCGGGACAAGTCGGGACATACTACAGGATGGCCTGCGTGGAGCAACGACGGAAAGAAAACGTTAACGTGGCTCACATACTCATACGCAAAAAATTGCGCCCGTTGCGGTGGCCGGGAATCGAACCCGGATCAACTGCTGGGAAGGCAACTATGCTCACCATTACACCACCACCGCACATCCGCTGCTCGCAACGCCGCGCTGTGTCGGCTTCCCGCCCGCCGGCAGCGGCCCACGGTGATAGTAGCTGTAGGCGCTTTACGAGGTAGGAGGGTGCATCCACACGCATTCGGGTAGCGCCTCCACGCACGCTGCGTCTTTGGGCAAGACTCGTCGCCGCGGCCGCAACGTTACTCACACGATAGTGATGAGCGGTCGCTATAAGGCAGTGTAGTGGGGGACTCCGCGTGTGTAGCACTTCTTTCGGTCGTATCCGACGTCGCTGGGTGGCAATCCCACTTTCCCTGCAGACAGCTGCTCGGGAATATGCTCGGCTAGCACGGACGTCATCGGACGTCCGCCCCCTACAAATGCAACTAACAAAATGAGAACAACAACTAAAAAAGTGGTAGGTTGTTCGCCTACCACGCGGGCGGCCCGGCTTCGATTCCCGGCCGATGCATCGTTTTGCTGTTCTCGCTATAATGCCGCCGCGCCGATTGCTCGCTTGAGCTGCGTCAGCCTCAGGAATGTGTAGCAGGATTCGCTGTGAGAAGAACCAAACACGCAGCACGCAAGAGGCCGTACTTGGACGGTCGCGTGCTATTTCTGAACTCTAGCGTCGGCCTGGCCCTACAGGCCGCTGTGTCCAGGTGCCGCAAGGGCGATGTACTGTTACCTCGGGCAGTGCTGCTTTCCGTTGAAAAAGCTGCGGCAGCAGTTTAATCTAGCCAGTCGGGAAAGCACGTGTAGCAACACAGCAGATTCTTGAGAAAGCGCAAACTGTCTATCTCTAATATGTGCGACTTACCAAGTTTCCTGGGACGCTTGTTGCAGCGTGCCTCGGTAGCGCAGTAGGTAGCGCGTAAGTCTCATAATCTTAAGGTCGTGAGTTCGATCCTCACCCGGGGCATTTAATTTGCTGTACATCATGGCTGAATTAACGGCGCTGCTGTTGCTAGGGAACGAACTTAATTGTCGTTTGTTATCACCAAGGAGTCCACGCCTCAGCGTAAAAATGTTTACTTCCAATTATGGCGAGGTACAACTTTGATCTTTCTCCTCCCCTGTTATGAGTAAAATATGATGCAAACGGCAATGAATAGTCAGTTTCGAGCTGTGTGCCATGCCAGTCTGCACGCACAAATACGCTCGCAAACAGAGAACACCACTGAGTCCGGATTCAGCACGAAATGCGGGAGGAGAGGGAGTAAATGTCACGTTTATTGAGCAGATCCGGTGTGGTCTAGAGGCTACGATACCTGGCTTTCACCCAGGAGGCCCGGGTTCGATTCCCGGTACCGGAAGAGAAGTTTTTGCGCACACGTCCCTCCTTTTTTTGGCCTTCCAACCTTCGTTTTGTCGCCCTCCTTCCGGAGCTTCAACCGAACGTAATCGGGGAAAACAGGCACAAGATGCAATTACTGTCAGCACCGGGATAAAGGCAGAAGAGGCACTGGTCCGCTGTTGGGCTGCTACCAGCGTCAGTGGGAAGTCGGTGAAGTCGCCAGTTGCGCCAGAAGCCAGCAATTACCGTAGTACGCCTACACACGCGTTCCAATTATTCACATTGCTTGCAGCCGCTCCACCCACAACGGGCATCAGCCCGGATAGCTCAGTCGGTAGAGCATTAGGCTTTTAACCTAAGGGTCCAGGGTTCGAGTCCCTGTCCGGGCGAAGATTTTTAACGCTTCCGTAATGGCTCGTCTCGTAGCGCTGGTATCCCTGCCGTAATCAGTGCACAGAGTTCGTTTCCTGTCAACATTCTGCGCAGACCGGTTGGATTTTTCACGATTCGAGGGAAGCTTCAGATACGAGCAGTCGTGGCCGAGTGGTTAAGGCGTCTGACTAGAAATCAGATTCCCTCTGGGAGCGTAGGTTCGAGTCCTACCGACTGCGTCCGTTTTTCTTCTCTTTTTTTCTTTAGGAAGGAGGAGCAGAAAATTTCGCGGTTTGCCTGTCGTTTTGGTACCTCGCCACACCTCACCTCTCACAGTCGTTTATAGCGCCTGTCCTTTTGATAAGGGCGAATTCCAAGCGTCAGCTTTCGCGTCAGCCGAGCAAAGTCGGGACAAGTCGGGACATACTACAGGATGGCCTGCGTGGAGCAACGACGGAAAGAAAACGTTAACGTGGCTCACATACTCATACGCAAAAAATTGCGCCCGTTGCGGTGGCCGGGAATCGAACCCGGATCAACTGCTGGGAAGGCAACTATGCTCACCATTACACCACCACCGCACATCCGCTGCTCGCAACGCCGCGCTGTGTCGGCTTCCCGCCCGCCGGCAGCGGCCCACGGTGATAGTAGCTGTAGGCGCTTTACGAGGTAGGAGGGTGCATCCACACGCATTCGGGTAGCGCCTCCACGCACGCTGCGTCTTTGGGCAAGACTCGTCGCCGCGGCCGCAACGTTACTCACACGATAGTGATGAGCGGTCGCTATAAGGCAGTGTAGTGGGGGACTCCGCGTGTGTAGCACTTCTTTCGGTCGTATCCGACGTCGCTGGGTGGCAATCCCACTTTCCCTGCAGACAGCTGCTCGGGAATATGCTCGGCTAGCACGGACGTCATCGGACGTCCGCCCCCTACAAATGCAACTAACAAAATGAGAACAACAACTAAAAAAGTGGTAGGTTGTTCGCCTACCACGCGGGCGGCCCGGCTTCGATTCCCGGCCGATGCATCGTTTTGCTGTTCTCGCTATAATGCCGCCGCGCCGATTGCTCGCTTGAGCTGCGTCAGCCTCAGGAATGTGTAGCAGGATTCGCTGTGAGAAGAACCAAACACGCAGCACGCAAGAGGCCGTACTTGGACGGTCGCGTGCTATTTCTGAACTCTAGCGTCGGCCTGGCCCTACAGGCCGCTGTGTCCAGGTGCCGCAAGGGCGATGTACTGTTACCTCGGGCAGTGCTGCTTTCCGTTGAAAAAGCTGCGGCAGCAGTTTAATCTAGCCAGTCGGGAAAGCACGTGTAGCAACACAGCAGATTCTTGAGAAAGCGCAAACTGTCTATCTCTAATATGTGCGACTTACCAAGTTTCCTGGGACGCTTGTTGCAGCGTGCCTCGGTAGCGCAGTAGGTAGCGCGTAAGTCTCATAATCTTAAGGTCGTGAGTTCGATCCTCACCCGGGGCATTTAATTTGCTGTACATCATGGCTGAATTAACGGCGCTGCTGTTGCTAGGGAACGAACTTAATTGTCGTTTGTTATCACCAAGGAGTCCACGCCTCAGCGTAAAAATGTTTACTTCCAATTATGGCGAGGTACAACTTTGATCTTTCTCCTCCCCTGTTATGAGTAAAATATGATGCAAACGGCAATGAATAGTCAGTTTCGAGCTGTGTGCCATGCCAGTCTGCACGCACAAATACGCTCGCAAACAGAGAACACCACTGAGTCCGGATTCAGCACGAAATGCGGGAGGAGAGGGAGTAAATGTCACGTTTATTGAGCAGATCCGGTGTGGTCTAGAGGCTACGATACCTGGCTTTCACCCAGGAGGCCCGGGTTCGATTCCCGGTACCGGAAGAGAAGTTTTTGCGCACACGTCCCTCCTTTTTTTGGCCTTCCAACCTTCGTTTTGTCGCCCTCCTTCCGGAGCTTCAACCGAACGTAATCGGGGAAAACAGGCACAAGATGCAATTACTGTCAGCACCGGGATAAAGGCAGAAGAGGCACTGGTCCGCTGTTGGGCTGCTACCAGCGTCAGTGGGAAGTCGGTGAAGTCGCCAGTTGCGCCAGAAGCCAGCAATTACCGTAGTACGCCTACACACGCGTTCCAATTATTCACATTGCTTGCAGCCGCTCCACCCACAACGGGCATCAGCCCGGATAGCTCAGTCGGTAGAGCATTAGGCTTTTAACCTAAGGGTCCAGGGTTCGAGTCCCTGTCCGGGCGAAGATTTTTAACGCTTCCGTAATGGCTCGTCTCGTAGCGCTGGTATCCCTGCCGTAATCAGTGCACAGAGTTCGTTTCCTGTCAACATTCTGCGCAGACCGGTTGGATTTTTCACGATTCGAGGGAAGCTTCAGATACGAGCAGTCGTGGCCGAGTGGTTAAGGCGTCTGACTAGAAATCAGATTCCCTCTGGGAGCGTAGGTTCGAGTCCTACCGACTGCGTCCGTTTTTCTTCTCTTTTTTTCTTTAGGAAGGAGGAGCAGAAAATTTCGCGGTTTGCCTGTCGTTTTGGTACCTCGCCACACCTCACCTCTCACAGTCGTTTATAGCGCCTGTCCTTTTGATAAGGGCGAATTCCAAGCGTCAGCTTTCGCGTCAGCCGAGCAAAGTCGGGACAAGTCGGGACATACTACAGGATGGCCTGCGTGGAGCAACGACGGAAAGAAAACGTTAACGTGGCTCACATACTCATACGCAAAAAATTGCGCCCGTTGCGGTGGCCGGGAATCGAACCCGGATCAACTGCTGGGAAGGCAACTATGCTCACCATTACACCACCACCGCACATCCGCTGCTCGCAACGCCGCGCTGTGTCGGCTTCCCGCCCGCCGGCAGCGGCCCACGGTGATAGTAGCTGTAGGCGCTTTACGAGGTAGGAGGGTGCATCCACACGCATTCGGGTAGCGCCTCCACGCACGCTGCGTCTTTGGGCAAGACTCGTCGCCGCGGCCGCAACGTTACTCACACGATAGTGATGAGCGGTCGCTATAAGGCAGTGTAGTGGGGGACTCCGCGTGTGTAGCACTTCTTTCGGTCGTATCCGACGTCGCTGGGTGGCAATCCCACTTTCCCTGCAGACAGCTGCTCGGGAATATGCTCGGCTAGCACGGACGTCATCGGACGTCCGCCCCCTACAAATGCAACTAACAAAATGAGAACAACAACTAAAAAAGTGGTAGGTTGTTCGCCTACCACGCGGGCGGCCCGGCTTCGATTCCCGGCCGATGCATCGTTTTGCTGTTCTCGCTATAATGCCGCCGCGCCGATTGCTCGCTTGAGCTGCGTCAGCCTCAGGAATGTGTAGCAGGATTCGCTGTGAGAAGAACCAAACACGCAGCACGCAAGAGGCCGTACTTGGACGGTCGCGTGCTATTTCTGAACTCTAGCGTCGGCCTGGCCCTACAGGCCGCTGTGTCCAGGTGCCGCAAGGGCGATGTACTGTTACCTCGGGCAGTGCTGCTTTCCGTTGAAAAAGCTGCGGCAGCAGTTTAATCTAGCCAGTCGGGAAAGCACGTGTAGCAACACAGCAGATTCTTGAGAAAGCGCAAACTGTCTATCTCTAATATGTGCGACTTACCAAGTTTCCTGGGACGCTTGTTGCAGCGTGCCTCGGTAGCGCAGTAGGTAGCGCGTAAGTCTCATAATCTTAAGGTCGTGAGTTCGATCCTCACCCGGGGCATTTAATTTGCTGTACATCATGGCTGAATTAACGGCGCTGCTGTTGCTAGGGAACGAACTTAATTGTCGTTTGTTATCACCAAGGAGTCCACGCCTCAGCGTAAAAATGTTTACTTCCAATTATGGCGAGGTACAACTTTGATCTTTCTCCTCCCCTGTTATGAGTAAAATATGATGCAAACGGCAATGAATAGTCAGTTTCGAGCTGTGTGCCATGCCAGTCTGCACGCACAAATACGCTCGCAAACAGAGAACACCACTGAGTCCGGATTCAGCACGAAATGCGGGAGGAGAGGGAGTAAATGTCACGTTTATTGAGCAGATCCGGTGTGGTCTAGAGGCTACGATACCTGGCTTTCACCCAGGAGGCCCGGGTTCGATTCCCGGTACCGGAAGAGAAGTTTTTGCGCACACGTCCCTCCTTTTTTTGGCCTTCCAACCTTCGTTTTGTCGCCCTCCTTCCGGAGCTTCAACCGAACGTAATCGGGGAAAACAGGCACAAGATGCAATTACTGTCAGCACCGGGATAAAGGCAGAAGAGGCACTGGTCCGCTGTTGGGCTGCTACCAGCGTCAGTGGGAAGTCGGTGAAGTCGCCAGTTGCGCCAGAAGCCAGCAATTACCGTAGTACGCCTACACACGCGTTCCAATTATTCACATTGCTTGCAGCCGCTCCACCCACAACGGGCATCAGCCCGGATAGCTCAGTCGGTAGAGCATTAGGCTTTTAACCTAAGGGTCCAGGGTTCGAGTCCCTGTCCGGGCGAAGATTTTTAACGCTTCCGTAATGGCTCGTCTCGTAGCGCTGGTATCCCTGCCGTAATCAGTGCACAGAGTTCGTTTCCTGTCAACATTCTGCGCAGACCGGTTGGATTTTTCACGATTCGAGGGAAGCTTCAGATACGAGCAGTCGTGGCCGAGTGGTTAAGGCGTCTGACTAGAAATCAGATTCCCTCTGGGAGCGTAGGTTCGAGTCCTACCGACTGCGTCCGTTTTTCTTCTCTTTTTTTCTTTAGGAAGGAGGAGCAGAAAATTTCGCGGTTTGCCTGTCGTTTTGGTACCTCGCCACACCTCACCTCTCACAGTCGTTTATAGCGCCTGTCCTTTTGATAAGGGCGAATTCCAAGCGTCAGCTTTCGCGTCAGCCGAGCAAAGTCGGGACAAGTCGGGACATACTACAGGATGGCCTGCGTGGAGCAACGACGGAAAGAAAACGTTAACGTGGCTCACATACTCATACGCAAAAAATTGCGCCCGTTGCGGTGGCCGGGAATCGAACCCGGATCAACTGCTGGGAAGGCAACTATGCTCACCATTACACCACCACCGCACATCCGCTGCTCGCAACGCCGCGCTGTGTCGGCTTCCCGCCCGCCGGCAGCGGCCCACGGTGATAGTAGCTGTAGGCGCTTTACGAGGTAGGAGGGTGCATCCACACGCATTCGGGTAGCGCCTCCACGCACGCTGCGTCTTTGGGCAAGACTCGTCGCCGCGGCCGCAACGTTACTCACACGATAGTGATGAGCGGTCGCTATAAGGCAGTGTAGTGGGGGACTCCGCGTGTGTAGCACTTCTTTCGGTCGTATCCGACGTCGCTGGGTGGCAATCCCACTTTCCCTGCAGACAGCTGCTCGGGAATATGCTCGGCTAGCACGGACGTCATCGGACGTCCGCCCCCTACAAATGCAACTAACAAAATGAGAACAACAACTAAAAAAGTGGTAGGTTGTTCGCCTACCACGCGGGCGGCCCGGCTTCGATTCCCGGCCGATGCATCGTTTTGCTGTTCTCGCTATAATGCCGCCGCGCCGATTGCTCGCTTGAGCTGCGTCAGCCTCAGGAATGTGTAGCAGGATTCGCTGTGAGAAGAACCAAACACGCAGCACGCAAGAGGCCGTACTTGGACGGTCGCGTGCTATTTCTGAACTCTAGCGTCGGCCTGGCCCTACAGGCCGCTGTGTCCAGGTGCCGCAAGGGCGATGTACTGTTACCTCGGGCAGTGCTGCTTTCCGTTGAAAAAGCTGCGGCAGCAGTTTAATCTAGCCAGTCGGGAAAGCACGTGTAGCAACACAGCAGATTCTTGAGAAAGCGCAAACTGTCTATCTCTAATATGTGCGACTTACCAAGTTTCCTGGGACGCTTGTTGCAGCGTGCCTCGGTAGCGCAGTAGGTAGCGCGTAAGTCTCATAATCTTAAGGTCGTGAGTTCGATCCTCACCCGGGGCATTTAATTTGCTGTACATCATGGCTGAATTAACGGCGCTGCTGTTGCTAGGGAACGAACTTAATTGTCGTTTGTTATCACCAAGGAGTCCACGCCTCAGCGTAAAAATGTTTACTTCCAATTATGGCGAGGTACAACTTTGATCTTTCTCCTCCCCTGTTATGAGTAAAATATGATGCAAACGGCAATGAATAGTCAGTTTCGAGCTGTGTGCCATGCCAGTCTGCACGCACAAATACGCTCGCAAACAGAGAACACCACTGAGTCCGGATTCAGCACGAAATGCGGGAGGAGAGGGAGTAAATGTCACGTTTATTGAGCAGATCCGGTGTGGTCTAGAGGCTACGATACCTGGCTTTCACCCAGGAGGCCCGGGTTCGATTCCCGGTACCGGAAGAGAAGTTTTTGCGCACACGTCCCTCCATGTTTTAGCCTTCCAACTTTCGTTTTGTCGCCCTCCTTCCGGAGCTTCAACCGAACGTAATCGGGGAAAACAGGCACAAGATGCAATTACTGTCAGCACCGGGATAAAGGCAGAAGAGGCACTGGTCCGCTGTTGGGCTGCTACCAGCGTCAGTGGGAAGTCGGTGAAGTCGCCAGTTGCGCCAGAAGCCAGCAATTACCGTAGTACGCCTACACACTCGTTCCAATTATTCACATTGCTTGCAGCCGCTCCACCCACAACGGGCATCAGCCCGGATAGCTCAGACGGTAGAGCATTAGGCTTTTAACCTAAGGGTTCAGGGTTCGAGTCCCTGTCCGGGCGAAGATTTTTAACGCTTCCGTAATGGCTCGTCTCGTAGCGCTGGTATCCCTGCCGTAATCAGTGCACAGAGTTCGTTTCCTGTCAACATTCTGCGCAGACCGGTTGGATTTTTCACGATTCGAGGGAAGCTTCAGATACGAGCAGTCGTGGCCGAGTGGTTAAGGCGTCTGACTAGAAATCAGATTCCCTCTGGGAGCGTAGGTTCGAGTCCTACCGACTGCGTCCGTTTTTCTTCTCTTTTTTTCTTTAGGAAGGAGGAGCAGAAAATTTCGCGGTTTGCCTGTCGTTTTGGTACCTCGCCACACCTCACCTCTCACAGTCGTTTATAGCGCCTGTCCTTTTGATAAGGGCGAATTCCAAGCGTCAGCTTTCGCGTCAGCCGAGCAAAGTCGGGACAAGTCGGGACATACTACAGGATGGCCTGCGTGGAGCAACGACGGAAAGAAAACGTTAACGTGGCTCACATACTCATACGCAAAAAATTGCGCCCGTTGCGGTGGCCGGGAATCGAACCCGGATCAACTGCTGGGAAGGCAACTATGCTCACCATTACACCACCACCGCACATCCGCTGCTCGCAACGCCGCGCTGTGTCGGCTTCCCGCCCGCCGGCAGCGGCCCACGGTGATAGTAGCTGTAGGCGCTTTACGAGGTAGGAGGGTGCATCCACACGCATTCGGGTAGCGCCTCCACGCACGCTGCGTCTTTGGGCAAGACTCGTCGCCGCGGCCGCAACGTTACTCACACGATAGTGATGAGCGGTCGCTATAAGGCAGTGTAGTGGGGGACTCCGCGTGTGTAGCACTTCTTTCGGTCGTATCCGACGTCGCTGGGTGGCAATCCCACTTTCCCTGCAGACAGCTGCTCGGGAATATGCTCGGCTAGCACGGACGTCATCGGACGTCCGCCCCCTACAAATGCAACTAACAAAATGAGAACAACAACTAAAAAAGTGGTAGGTTGTTCGCCTACCACGCGGGCGGCCCGGCTTCGATTCCCGGCCGATGCATCGTTTTGCTGTTCTCGCTATAATGCCGCCGCGCCGATTGCTCGCTTGAGCTGCGTCAGCCTCAGGAATGTGTAGCAGGATTCGCTGTGAGAAGAACCAAACACGCAGCACGCAAGAGGCCGTACTTGGACGGTCGCGTGCTATTTCTGAACTCTAGCGTCGGCCTGGCCCTACAGGCCGCTGTGTCCAGGTGCCGCAAGGGCGATGTACTGTTACCTCGGGCAGTGCTGCTTTCCGTTGAAAAAGCTGCGGCAGCAGTTTAATCTAGCCAGTCGGGAAAGCACGTGTAGCAACACAGCAGATTCTTGAGAAAGCGCAGACTGTCTATCTCTAATATGTGCGACTTACCAAGTTTCCTGGGACGCTTGTTGCAGCGTGCCTCGGTAGCGCAGTAGGTAGCGCGTAAGTCTCATAATCTTAAGGTCGTGAGTTCGATCCTCACCCGGGGCATTTAATTTGCTGTACATCATGGCTGAATTAACGGCGCTGCTGTTGCTAGGGAACGAACTTAATTGTCGTTTGTTATCACCAAGGAGTCCACGCCTCAGCGTAAAAATGTTTACTTCCAATTATGGCGAGGTACAACTTTGATCTTTCTCCTCCCCTGTTATGAGTAAAATATGATGCAAACGGCAATGAATAGTCAGTTTCGAGCTGTGTGCCATGCCAGTCTGCACGCACAAATACGCTCGCAAACAGAGAACACCACTGAGTCCGGATTCAGCACGAAATGCGGGAGGAGAGGGAGTAAATGTCACGTTTATTGAGCAGATCCGGTGTGGTCTAGAGGCTACGATACCTGGCTTTCACCCAGGAGGCCCGGGTTCGATTCCCGGTACCGGAAGAGAAGTTTTTGCGCACACGTCCCTCCATGTTTTAGCCTTCCAACCTTCGTTTTGTCGCCCTCCTTCCGGAGCTTCAACCGAACGTAATCGGGGAAAACAGGCACAAGATGCAATTACTGTCAGCACCGGGATAAAGGCAGAAGAGGCACTGGTCCGCTGTTGGGCTGCTACCAGCGTCAGTGGGAAGTCGGTGAAGTCGCCAGTTGCGCCAGAAGCCAGCAATTACCGTAGTACGCCTACACACTCGTTCCAATTATTCACATTGCTTGCAGCCGCTCCACCCACAACGGGCATCAGCCCGGATAGCTCAGACGGTAGAGCATTAGGCTTTTAACCTAAGGGTTCAGGGTTCGAGTCCCAGTCCGGGCGAAGATTTTTAACGCTTCCGTAATGGCTCGTCTCGTAGCGCTGGTATCCCTGCCGTAATCAGTGCACAGAGTTCGTTTCCTGTCAACATTCTGCGCAGACCGGTTGGATTTTTCACGATTCGAGGGAAGCTTCAGATACGAGCAGTCGTGGCCGAGTGGTTAAGGCGTCTGACTAGAAATCAGATTCCCTCTGGGAGCGTAGGTTCGAGTCCTACCGACTGCGTCCGTTTTTCTTCTCTTTTTTTCTTTAGGAAGGAGGAGCAGAAAATTTCGCGGTTTGCCTGTCGTTTTGGTACCTCGCCACACCTCACCTCTCACAGTCGTTTATAGCGCCTGTCCTTTTGATAAGGGCGAATTCCAAGCGTCAGCTTTCGCGTCAGCCGAGCAAAGTCGGGACAAGTCGGGACATACTACAGGATGGCCTGCGTGGAGCAACGACGGAAAGAAAACGTTAACGTGGCTCACATACTCATACGCAAAAAATTGCGCCCGTTGCGGTGGCCGGGAATCGAACCCGGATCAACTGCTGGGAAGGCAACTATGCTCACCATTACACCACCACCGCACATCCGCTGCTCGCAACGCCGCGCTGTGTCGGCTTCCCGCCCGCCGGCAGCGGCCCACGGTGATAGTAGCTGTAGGCGCTTTACGAGGTAGGAGGGTGCATCCACACGCATTCGGGTAGCGCCTCCACGCACGCTGCGTCTTTGGGCAAGACTCGTCGCCGCGGCCGCAACGTTACTCACACGATAGTGATGAGCGGTCGCTATAAGGCAGTGTAGTGGGGGACTCCGCGTGTGTAGCACTTCTTTCGGTCGTATCCGACGTCGCTGGGTGGCAATCCCACTTTCCCTGCAGACAGCTGCTCGGGAATATGCTCGGCTAGCACGGACGTCATCGGACGTCCGCCCCCTACAAATGCAACTAACAAAATGAGAACAACAACTAAAAAAGTGGTAGGTTGTTCGCCTACCACGCGGGCGGCCCGGCTTCGATTCCCGGCCGATGCATCGTTTTGCTGTTCTCGCTATAATGCCGCCGCGCCGATTGCTCGCTTGAGCTGCGTCAGCCTCAGGAATGTGTAGCAGGATTCGCTGTGAGAAGAACCAAACACGCAGCACGCAAGAGGCCGTACTTGGACGGTCGCGTGCTATTTCTGAACTCTAGCGTCGGCCTGGCCCTACAGGCCGCTGTGTCCAGGTGCCGCAAGGGCGATGTACTGTTACCTCGGGCAGTGCTGCTTTCCGTTGAAAAAGCTGCGGCAGCAGTTTAATCTAGCCAGTCGGGAAAGCACGTGTAGCAACACAGCAGATTCTTGAGAAAGCGCAGACTGTCTATCTCTAATATGTGCGACTTACCAAGTTTCCTGGGACGCTTGTTGCAGCGTGCCTCGGTAGCGCAGTAGGTAGCGCGTAAGTCTCATAATCTTAAGGTCGTGAGTTCGATCCTCACCCGGGGCATTTAATTTGCTGTACATCATGGCTGAATTAACGGCGCTGCTGTTGCTAGGGAACGAACTTAATTGTCGTTTGTTATCACCAAGGAGTCCACGCCTCAGCGTAAAAATGTTTACTTCCAATTATGGCGAGGTACAACTTTGATCTTTCTCCTCCCCTGTTATGAGTAAAATATGATGCAAACGGCAATGAATAGTCAGTTTCGAGCTGTGTGCCATGCCAGTCTGCACGCACAAATACGCTCGCAAACAGAGAACACCACTGAGTCCGGATTCAGCACGAAATGCGGGAGGAGAGGGAGTAAATGTCACGTTTATTGAGCAGATCCGGTGTGGTCTAGAGGCTACGATACCTGGCTTTCACCCAGGAGGCCCGGGTTCGATTCCCGGTACCGGAAGAGAAGTTTTTGCGCACACGTCCCTCCATGTTTTAGCCTTCCAACCTTCGTTTTGTCGCCCTCCTTCCGGAGCTTCAACCGAACGTAATCGGGGAAAACAGGCACAAGATGCAATTACTGTCAGCACCGGGATAAAGGCAGAAGAGGCACTGGTCCGCTGTTGGGCTGCTACCAGCGTCAGTGGGAAGTCGGTGAAGTCGCCAGTTGCGCCAGAAGCCAGCAATTACCGTAGTACGCCTACACACTCGTTCCAATTATTCACATTGCTTGCAGCCGCTCCACCCACAACGGGCATCAGCCCGGATAGCTCAGACGGTAGAGCATTAGGCTTTTAACCTAAGGGTTCAGGGTTCGAGTCCCTGTCCGGGCGAAGATTTTTAACGCTTCCGTAATGGCTCGTCTCGTAGCGCTGGTATCCCTGCCGTAATCAGTGCACAGAGTTCGTTTCCTGTCAACATTCTGCGCAGACCGGTTGGATTTTTCACGATTCGAGGGAAGCTTCAGATACGAGCAGTCGTGGCCGAGTGGTTAAGGCGTCTGACTAGAAATCAGATTCCCTCTGGGAGCGTAGGTTCGAGTCCTACCGACTGCGTCCGTTTTTCTTCTCTTTTTTTCTTTAGGAAGGAGGAGCAGAAAATTTCGCGGTTTGCCTGTCGTTTTGGTACCTCGCCACACCTCACCTCTCACAGTCGTTTATAGCGCCTGTCCTTTTGATAAGGGCGAATTCCAAGCGTCAGCTTTCGCGTCAGCCGAGCAAAGTCGGGACAAGTCGGGACATACTACAGGATGGCCTGCGTGGAGCAACGACGGAAAGAAAACGTTAACGTGGCTCACATACTCATACGCAAAAAATTGCGCCCGTTGCGGTGGCCGGGAATCGAACCCGGATCAACTGCTGGGAAGGCAACTATGCTCACCATTACACCACCACCGCACATCCGCTGCTCGCAACGCCGCGCTGTGTCGGCTTCCCGCCCGCCGGCAGCGGCCCACGGTGATAGTAGCTGTAGGCGCTTTACGAGGTAGGAGGGTGCATCCACACGCATTCGGGTAGCGCCTCCACGCACGCTGCGTCTTTGGGCAAGACTCGTCGCCGCGGCCGCAACGTTACTCACACGATAGTGATGAGCGGTCGCTATAAGGCAGTGTAGTGGGGGACTCCGCGTGTGTAGCACTTCTTTCGGTCGTATCCGACGTCGCTGGGTGGCAATCCCACTTTCCCTGCAGACAGCTGCTCGGGAATATGCTCGGCTAGCACGGACGTCATCGGACGTCCGCCCCCTACAAATGCAACTAACAAAATGAGAACAACAACTAAAAAAGTGGTAGGTTGTTCGCCTACCACGCGGGCGGCCCGGCTTCGATTCCCGGCCGATGCATCGTTTTGCTGTTCTCGCTATAATGCCGCCGCGCCGATTGCTCGCTTGAGCTGCGTCAGCCTCAGGAATGTGTAGCAGGATTCGCTGTGAGAAGAACCAAACACGCAGCACGCAAGAGGCCGTACTTGGACGGTCGCGTGCTATTTCTGAACTCTAGCGTCGGCCTGGCCCTACAGGCCGCTGTGTCCAGGTGCCGCAAGGGCGATGTACTGTTACCTCGGGCAGTGCTGCTTTCCGTTGAAAAAGCTGCGGCAGCAGTTTAATCTAGCCAGTCGGGAAAGCACGTGTAGCAACACAGCAGATTCTTGAGAAAGCGCAGACTGTCTATCTCTAATATGTGCGACTTACCAAGTTTCCTGGGACGCTTGTTGCAGCGTGCCTCGGTAGCGCAGTAGGTAGCGCGTAAGTCTCATAATCTTAAGGTCGTGAGTTCGATCCTCACCCGGGGCATTTAATTTGCTGTACATCATGGCTGAATTAACGGCGCTGCTGTTGCTAGGGAACGAACTTAATTGTCGTTTGTTATCACCAAGGAGTCCACGCCTCAGCGTAAAAATGTTTACTTCCAATTATGGCGAGGTACAACTTTGATCTTTCTCCTCCCCTGTTATGAGTAAAATATGATGCAAACGGCAATGAATAGTCAGTTTCGAGCTGTGTGCCATGCCAGTCTGCACGCACAAATACGCTCGCAAACAGAGAACACCACTGAGTCCGGATTCAGCACGAAATGCGGGAGGAGAGGGAGTAAATGTCACGTTTATTGAGCAGATCCGGTGTGGTCTAGAGGCTACGATACCTGGCTTTCACCCAGGAGGCCCGGGTTCGATTCCCGGTACCGGAAGAGAAGTTTTTGCGCACACGTCCCTCCATGTTTTAGCCTTCCAACCTTCGTTTTGTCGCCCTCCTTCCGGAGCTTCAACCGAACGTAATCGGGGAAAACAGGCACAAGATGCAATTACTGTCAGCACCGGGATAAAGGCAGAAGAGGCACTGGTCCGCTGTTGGGCTGCTACCAGCGTCAGTGGGAAGTCGGTGAAGTCGCCAGTTGCGCCAGAAGCCAGCAATTACCGTAGTACGCCTACACACTCGTTCCAATTATTCACATTGCTTGCAGCCGCTCCACCCACAACGGGCATCAGCCCGGATAGCTCAGACGGTAGAGCATTAGGCTTTTAACCTAAGGGTTCAGGGTTCGAGTCCCTGTCCGGGCGAAGATTTTTAACGCTTCCGTAATGGCTCGTCTCGTAGCGCTGGTATCCCTGCCGTAATCAGTGCACAGAGTTCGTTTCCTGTCAACATTCTGCGCAGACCGGTTGGATTTTTCACGATTCGAGGGAAGCTTCAGATACGAGCAGTCGTGGCCGAGTGGTTAAGGCGTCTGACTAGAAATCAGATTCCCTCTGGGAGCGTAGGTTCGAGTCCTACCGACTGCGTCCGTTTTTCTTCTCTTTTTTTCTTTAGGAAGGAGGAGCAGAAAATTTCGCGGTTTGCCTGTCGTTTTGGTACCTCGCCACACCTCACCTCTCACAGTCGTTTATAGCGCCTGTCCTTTTGATAAGGGCGAATTCCAAGCGTCAGCTTTCGCGTCAGCCGAGCAAAGTCGGGACAAGTCGGGACATACTACAGGATGGCCTGCGTGGAGCAACGACGGAAAGAAAACGTTAACGTGGCTCACATACTCATACGCAAAAAATTGCGCCCGTTGCGGTGGCCGGGAATCGAACCCGGATCAACTGCTGGGAAGGCAACTATGCTCACCATTACACCACCACCGCACATCCGCTGCTCGCAACGCCGCGCTGTGTCGGCTTCCCGCCCGCCGGCAGCGGCCCACGGTGATAGTAGCTGTAGGCGCTTTACGAGGTAGGAGGGTGCATCCACACGCATTCGGGTAGCGCCTCCACGCACGCTGCGTCTTTGGGCAAGACTCGTCGCCGCGGCCGCAACGTTACTCACACGATAGTGATGAGCGGTCGCTATAAGGCAGTGTAGTGGGGGACTCCGCGTGTGTAGCACTTCTTTCGGTCGTATCCGACGTCGCTGGGTGGCAATCCCACTTTCCCTGCAGACAGCTGCTCGGGAATATGCTCGGCTAGCACGGACGTCATCGGACGTCCGCCCCCTACAAATGCAACTAACAAAATGAGAACAACAACTAAAAAAGTGGTAGGTTGTTCGCCTACCACGCGGGCGGCCCGGCTTCGATTCCCGGCCGATGCATCGTTTTGCTGTTCTCGCTATAATGCCGCCGCGCCGATTGCTCGCTTGAGCTGCGTCAGCCTCAGGAATGTGTAGCAGGATTCGCTGTGAGAAGAACCAAACACGCAGCACGCAAGAGGCCGTACTTGGACGGTCGCGTGCTATTTCTGAACTCTAGCGTCGGCCTGGCCCTACAGGCCGCTGTGTCCAGGTGCCGCAAGGGCGATGTACTGTTACCTCGGGCAGTGCTGCTTTCCGTTGAAAAAGCTGCGGCAGCAGTTTAATCTAGCCAGTCGGGAAAGCACGTGTAGCAACACAGCAGATTCTTGAGAAAGCGCAAACTGTCTATCTCTAATATGTGCGACTTACCAAGTTTCCTGGGACGCTTGTTGCAGCGTGCCTCGGTAGCGCAGTAGGTAGCGCGTAAGTCTCATAATCTTAAGGTCGTGAGTTCGATCCTCACCCGGGGCATTTAATTTGCTGTACATCATGGCTGAATTAACGGCGCTGCTGTTGCTAGGGAACGAACTTAATTGTCGTTTGTTATCACCAAGGAGTCCACGCCTCAGCGTAAAAATGTTTACTTCCAATTATGGCGAGGTACAACTTTGATCTTTCTCCTCCCCTGTTATGAGTAAAATATGATGCAAACGGCAATGAATAGTCAGTTTCGAGCTGTGTGCCATGCCAGTCTGCACGCACAAATACGCTCGCAAACAGAGAACACCACTGAGTCCGGATTCAGCACGAAATGCGGGAGGAGAGGGAGTAAATGTCACGTTTATTGAGCAGATCCGGTGTGGTCTAGAGGCTACGATACCTGGCTTTCACCCAGGAGGCCCGGGTTCGATTCCCGGTACCGGAAGAGAAGTTTTTGCGCACACGTCCCTCCATGTTTTAGCCTTCCAACCTTCGTTTTGTCGCCCTCCTTCCGGAGCTTCAACCGAACGTAATCGGGGAAAACAGGCACAAGATGCAATTACTGTCAGCACCGGGATAAAGGCAGAAGAGGCACTGGTCCGCTGTTGGGCTGCTACCAGCGTCAGTGGGAAGTCGGTGAAGTCGCCAGTTGCGCCAGAAGCCAGCAATTACCGTAGTACGCCTACACACTCGTTCCAATTATTCACATTGCTTGCAGCCGCTCCACCCACAACGGGCATCAGCCCGGATAGCTCAGACGGTAGAGCATTAGGCTTTTAACCTAAGGGTTCAGGGTTCGAGTCCCTGTCCGGGCGAAGATTTTTAACGCTTCCGTAATGGCTCGTCTCGTAGCGCTGGTATCCCTGCCGTAATCAGTGCACAGAGTTCGTTTCCTGTCAACATTCTGCGCAGACCGGTTGGATTTTTCACGATTCGAGGGAAGCTTCAGATACGAGCAGTCGTGGCCGAGTGGTTAAGGCGTCTGACTAGAAATCAGATTCCCTCTGGGAGCGTAGGTTCGAGTCCTACCGACTGCGTCCGTTTTTCTTCTCTTTTTTTCTTTAGGAAGGAGGAGCAGAAAATTTCGCGGTTTGCCTGTCGTTTTGGTACCTCGCCACACCTCACCTCTCACAGTCGTTTATAGCGCCTGTCCTTTTGATAAGGGCGAATTCCAAGCGTCAGCTTTCGCGTCAGCCGAGCAAAGTCGGGACAAGTCGGGACATACTACAGGATGGCCTGCGTGGAGCAACGACGGAAAGAAAACGTTAACGTGGCTCACATACTCATACGCAAAAAATTGCGCCCGTTGCGGTGGCCGGGAATCGAACCCGGATCAACTGCTGGGAAGGCAACTATGCTCACCATTACACCACCACCGCACATCCGCTGCTCGCAACGCCGCGCTGTGTCGGCTTCCCGCCCGCCGGCAGCGGCCCACGGTGATAGTAGCTGTAGGCGCTTTACGAGGTAGGAGGGTGCATCCACACGCATTCGGGTAGCGCCTCCACGCACGCTGCGTCTTTGGGCAAGACTCGTCGCCGCGGCCGCAACGTTACTCACACGATAGTGATGAGCGGTCGCTATAAGGCAGTGTAGTGGGGGACTCCGCGTGTGTAGCACTTCTTTCGGTCGTATCCGACGTCGCTGGGTGGCAATCCCACTTTCCCTGCAGACAGCTGCTCGGGAATATGCTCGGCTAGCACGGACGTCATCGGACGTCCGCCCCCTACAAATGCAACTAACAAAATGAGAACAACAACTAAAAAAGTGGTAGGTTGTTCGCCTACCACGCGGGCGGCCCGGCTTCGATTCCCGGCCGATGCATCGTTTTGCTGTTCTCGCTATAATGCCGCCGCGCCGATTGCTCGCTTGAGCTGCGTCAGCCTCAGGAATGTGTAGCAGGATTCGCTGTGAGAAGAACCAAACACGCAGCACGCAAGAGGCCGTACTTGGACGGTCGCGTGCTATTTCTGAACTCTAGCGTCGGCCTGGCCCTACAGGCCGCTGTGTCCAGGTGCCGCAAGGGCGATGTACTGTTACCTCGGGCAGTGCTGCTTTCCGTTGAAAAAGCTGCGGCAGCAGTTTAATCTAGCCAGTCGGGAAAGCACGTGTAGCAACACAGCAGATTCTTGAGAAAGCGCAGACTGTCTATCTCTAATATGTGCGACTTACCAAGTTTCCTGGGACGCTTGTTGCAGCGTGCCTCGGTAGCGCAGTAGGTAGCGCGTAAGTCTCATAATCTTAAGGTCGTGAGTTCGATCCTCACCCGGGGCATTTAATTTGCTGTACATCATGGCTGAATTAACGGCGCTGCTGTTGCTAGGGAACGAACTTAATTGTCGTTTGTTATCACCAAGGAGTCCACGCCTCAGCGTAAAAATGTTTACTTCCAATTATGGCGAGGTACAACTTTGATCTTTCTCCTCCCCTGTTATGAGTAAAATATGATGCAAACGGCAATGAATAGTCAGTTTCGAGCTGTGTGCCATGCCAGTCTGCACGCACAAATACGCTCGCAAACAGAGAACACCACTGAGTCCGGATTCAGCACGAAATGCGGGAGGAGAGGGAGTAAATGTCACGTTTATTGAGCAGATCCGGTGTGGTCTAGAGGCTACGATACCTGGCTTTCACCCAGGAGGCCCGGGTTCGATTCCCGGTACCGGAAGAGAAGTTTTTGCGCACACGTCCCTCCATGTTTTAGCCTTCCAACCTTCGTTTTGTCGCCCTCCTTCCGGAGCTTCAACCGAACGTAATCGGGGAAAACAGGCACAAGATGCAATTACTGTCAGCACCGGGATAAAGGCAGAAGAGGCACTGGTCCGCTGTTGGGCTGCTACCAGCGTCAGTGGGAAGTCGGTGAAGTCGCCAGTTGCGCCAGAAGCCAGCAATTACCGTAGTACGCCTACACACTCGTTCCAATTATTCACATTGCTTGCAGCCGCTCCACCCACAACGGGCATCAGCCCGGATAGCTCAGACGGTAGAGCATTAGGCTTTTAACCTAAGGGTTCAGGGTTCGAGTCCCTGTCCGGGCGAAGATTTTTAACGCTTCCGTAATGGCTCGTCTCGTAGCGCTGGTATCCCTGCCGTAATCAGTGCACAGAGTTCGTTTCCTGTCAACATTCTGCGCAGACCGGTTGGATTTTTCACGATTCGAGGGAAGCTTCAGATACGAGCAGTCGTGGCCGAGTGGTTAAGGCGTCTGACTAGAAATCAGATTCCCTCTGGGAGCGTAGGTTCGAGTCCTACCGACTGCGTCCGTTTTTCTTCTCTTTTTTTCTTTAGGAAGGAGGAGCAGAAAATTTCGCGGTTTGCCTGTCGTTTTGGTACCTCGCCACACCTCACCTCTCACAGTCGTTTATAGCGCCTGTCCTTTTGATAAGGGCGAATTCCAAGCGTCAGCTTTCGCGTCAGCCGAGCAAAGTCGGGACAAGTCGGGACATACTACAGGATGGCCTGCGTGGAGCAACGACGGAAAGAAAACGTTAACGTGGCTCACATACTCATACGCAAAAAATTGCGCCCGTTGCGGTGGCCGGGAATCGAACCCGGATCAACTGCTGGGAAGGCAACTATGCTCACCATTACACCACCACCGCACATCCGCTGCTCGCAACGCCGCGCTGTGTCGGCTTCCCGCCCGCCGGCAGCGGCCCACGGTGATAGTAGCTGTAGGCGCTTTACGAGGTAGGAGGGTGCATCCACACGCATTCGGGTAGCGCCTCCACGCACGCTGCGTCTTTGGGCAAGACTCGTCGCCGCGGCCGCAACGTTACTCACACGATAGTGATGAGCGGTCGCTATAAGGCAGTGTAGTGGGGGACTCCGCGTGTGTAGCACTTCTTTCGGTCGTATCCGACGTCGCTGGGTGGCAATCCCACTTTCCCTGCAGACAGCTGCTCGGGAATATGCTCGGCTAGCACGGACGTCATCGGACGTCCGCCCCCTACAAATGCAACTAACAAAATGAGAACAACAACTAAAAAAGTGGTAGGTTGTTCGCCTACCACGCGGGCGGCCCGGCTTCGATTCCCGGCCGATGCATCGTTTTGCTGTTCTCGCTATAATGCCGCCGCGCCGATTGCTCGCTTGAGCTGCGTCAGCCTCAGGAATGTGTAGCAGGATTCGCTGTGAGAAGAACCAAACACGCAGCACGCAAGAGGCCGTACTTGGACGGTCGCGTGCTATTTCTGAACTCTAGCGTCGGCCTGGCCCTACAGGCCGCTGTGTCCAGGTGCCGCAAGGGCGATGTACTGTTACCTCGGGCAGTGCTGCTTTCCGTTGAAAAAGCTGCGGCAGCAGTTTAATCTAGCCAGTCGGGAAAGCACGTGTAGCAACACAGCAGATTCTTGAGAAAGCGCAGACTGTCTATCTCTAATATGTGCGACTTACCAAGTTTCCTGGGACGCTTGTTGCAGCGTGCCTCGGTAGCGCAGTAGGTAGCGCGTAAGTCTCATAATCTTAAGGTCGTGAGTTCGATCCTCACCCGGGGCATTTAATTTGCTGTACATCATGGCTGAATTAACGGCGCTGCTGTTGCTAGGGAACGAACTTAATTGTCGTTTGTTATCACCAAGGAGTCCACGCCTCAGCGTAAAAATGTTTACTTCCAATTATGGCGAGGTACAACTTTGATCTTTCTCCTCCCCTGTTATGAGTAAAATATGATGCAAACGGCAATGAATAGTCAGTTTCGAGCTGTGTGCCATGCCAGTCTGCACGCACAAATACGCTCGCAAACAGAGAACACCACTGAGTCCGGATTCAGCACGAAATGCGGGAGGAGAGGGAGTAAATGTCACGTTTATTGAGCAGATCCGGTGTGGTCTAGAGGCTACGATACCTGGCTTTCACCCAGGAGGCCCGGGTTCGATTCCCGGTACCGGAAGAGAAGTTTTTGCGCACACGTCCCTCCATGTTTTAGCCTTCCAACCTTCGTTTTGTCGCCCTCCTTCCGGAGCTTCAACCGAACGTAATCGGGGAAAACAGGCACAAGATGCAATTACTGTCAGCACCGGGATAAAGGCAGAAGAGGCACTGGTCCGCTGTTGGGCTGCTACCAGCGTCAGTGGGAAGTCGGTGAAGTCGCCAGTTGCGCCAGAAGCCAGCAATTACCGTAGTACGCCTACACACTCGTTCCAATTATTCACATTGCTTGCAGCCGCTCCACCCACAACGGGCATCAGCCCGGATAGCTCAGACGGTAGAGCATTAGGCTTTTAACCTAAGGGTTCAGGGTTCGAGTCCCTGTCCGGGCGAAGATTTTTAACGCTTCCGTAATGGCTCGTCTCGTAGCGCTGGTATCCCTGCCGTAATCAGTGCACAGAGTTCGTTTCCTGTCAACATTCTGCGCAGACCGGTTGGATTTTTCACGATTCGAGGGAAGCTTCAGATACGAGCAGTCGTGGCCGAGTGGTTAAGGCGTCTGACTAGAAATCAGATTCCCTCTGGGAGCGTAGGTTCGAGTCCTACCGACTGCGTCCGTTTTTCTTCTCTTTTTTTCTTTAGGAAGGAGGAGCAGAAAATTTCGCGGTTTGCCTGTCGTTTTGGTACCTCGCCACACCTCACCTCTCACAGTCGTTTATAGCGCCTGTCCTTTTGATAAGGGCGAATTCCAAGCGTCAGCTTTCGCGTCAGCCGAGCAAAGTCGGGACAAGTCGGGACATACTACAGGATGGCCTGCGTGGAGCAACGACGGAAAGAAAACGTTAACGTGGCTCACATACTCATACGCAAAAAATTGCGCCCGTTGCGGTGGCCGGGAATCGAACCCGGATCAACTGCTGGGAAGGCAACTATGCTCACCATTACACCACCACCGCACATCCGCTGCTCGCAACGCCGCGCTGTGTCGGCTTCCCGCCCGCCGGCAGCGGCCCACGGTGATAGTAGCTGTAGGCGCTTTACGAGGTAGGAGGGTGCATCCACACGCATTCGGGTAGCGCCTCCACGCACGCTGCGTCTTTGGGCAAGACTCGTCGCCGCGGCCGCAACGTTACTCACACGATAGTGATGAGCGGTCGCTATAAGGCAGTGTAGTGGGGGACTCCGCGTGTGTAGCACTTCTTTCGGTCGTATCCGACGTCGCTGGGTGGCAATCCCACTTTCCCTGCAGACAGCTGCTCGGGAATATGCTCGGCTAGCACGGACGTCATCGGACGTCCGCCCCCTACAAATGCAACTAACAAAATGAGAACAACAACTAAAAAAGTGGTAGGTTGTTCGCCTACCACGCGGGCGGCCCGGCTTCGATTCCCGGCCGATGCATCGTTTTGCTGTTCTCGCTATAATGCCGCCGCGCCGATTGCTCGCTTGAGCTGCGTCAGCCTCAGGAATGTGTAGCAGGATTCGCTGTGAGAAGAACCAAACACGCAGCACGCAAGAGGCCGTACTTGGACGGTCGCGTGCTATTTCTGAACTCTAGCGTCGGCCTGGCCCTACAGGCCGCTGTGTCCAGGTGCCGCAAGGGCGATGTACTGTTACCTCGGGCAGTGCTGCTTTCCGTTGAAAAAGCTGCGGCAGCAGTTTAATCTAGCCAGTCGGGAAAGCACGTGTAGCAACACAGCAGATTCTTGAGAAAGCGCAAACTGTCTATCTCTAATATGTGCGACTTACCAAGTTTCCTGGGACGCTTGTTGCAGCGTGCCTCGGTAGCGCAGTAGGTAGCGCGTAAGTCTCATAATCTTAAGGTCGTGAGTTCGATCCTCACCCGGGGCATTTAATTTGCTGTACATCATGGCTGAATTAACGGCGCTGCTGTTGCTAGGGAACGAACTTAATTGTCGTTTGTTATCACCAAGGAGTCCACGCCTCAGCGTAAAAATGTTTACTTCCAATTATGGCGAGGTACAACTTTGATCTTTCTCCTCCCCTGTTATGAGTAAAATATGATGCAAACGGCAATGAATAGTCAGTTTCGAGCTGTGTGCCATGCCAGTCTGCACGCACAAATACGCTCGCAAACAGAGAACACCACTGAGTCCGGATTCAGCACGAAATGCGGGAGGAGAGGGAGTAAATGTCACGTTTATTGAGCAGATCCGGTGTGGTCTAGAGGCTACGATACCTGGCTTTCACCCAGGAGGCCCGGGTTCGATTCCCGGTACCGGAAGAGAAGTTTTTGCGCACACGTCCCTCCATGTTTTAGCCTTCCAACCTTCGTTTTGTCGCCCTCCTTCCGGAGCTTCAACCGAACGTAATCGGGGAAAACAGGCACAAGATGCAATTACTGTCAGCACCGGGATAAAGGCAGAAGAGGCACTGGTCCGCTGTTGGGCTGCTACCAGCGTCAGTGGGAAGTCGGTGAAGTCGCCAGTTGCGCCAGAAGCCAGCAATTACCGTAGTACGCCTACACACTCGTTCCAATTATTCACATTGCTTGCAGCCGCTCCACCCACAACGGGCATCAGCCCGGATAGCTCAGACGGTAGAGCATTAGGCTTTTAACCTAAGGGTTCAGGGTTCGAGTCCCTGTCCGGGCGAAGATTTTTAACGCTTCCGTAATGGCTCGTCTCGTAGCGCTGGTATCCCTGCCGTAATCAGTGCACAGAGTTCGTTTCCTGTCAACATTCTGCGCAGACCGGTTGGATTTTTCACGATTCGAGGGAAGCTTCAGATACGAGCAGTCGTGGCCGAGTGGTTAAGGCGTCTGACTAGAAATCAGATTCCCTCTGGGAGCGTAGGTTCGAGTCCTACCGACTGCGTCCGTTTTTCTTCTCTTTTTTTCTTTAGGAAGGAGGAGCAGAAAATTTCGCGGTTTGCCTGTCGTTTTGGTACCTCGCCACACCTCACCTCTCACAGTCGTTTATAGCGCCTGTCCTTTTGATAAGGGCGAATTCCAAGCGTCAGCTTTCGCGTCAGCCGAGCAAAGTCGGGACAAGTCGGGACATACTACAGGATGGCCTGCGTGGAGCAACGACGGAAAGAAAACGTTAACGTGGCTCACATACTCATACGCAAAAAATTGCGCCCGTTGCGGTGGCCGGGAATCGAACCCGGATCAACTGCTGGGAAGGCAACTATGCTCACCATTACACCACCACCGCACATCCGCTGCTCGCAACGCCGCGCTGTGTCGGCTTCCCGCCCGCCGGCAGCGGCCCACGGTGATAGTAGCTGTAGGCGCTTTACGAGGTAGGAGGGTGCATCCACACGCATTCGGGTAGCGCCTCCACGCACGCTGCGTCTTTGGGCAAGACTCGTCGCCGCGGCCGCAACGTTACTCACACGATAGTGATGAGCGGTCGCTATAAGGCAGTGTAGTGGGGGACTCCGCGTGTGTAGCACTTCTTTCGGTCGTATCCGACGTCGCTGGGTGGCAATCCCACTTTCCCTGCAGACAGCTGCTCGGGAATATGCTCGGCTAGCACGGACGTCATCGGACGTCCGCCCCCTACAAATGCAACTAACAAAATGAGAACAACAACTAAAAAAGTGGTAGGTTGTTCGCCTACCACGCGGGCGGCCCGGCTTCGATTCCCGGCCGATGCATCGTTTTGCTGTTCTCGCTATAATGCCGCCGCGCCGATTGCTCGCTTGAGCTGCGTCAGCCTCAGGAATGTGTAGCAGGATTCGCTGTGAGAAGAACCAAACACGCAGCACGCAAGAGGCCGTACTTGGACGGTCGCGTGCTATTTCTGAACTCTAGCGTCGGCCTGGCCCTACAGGCCGCTGTGTCCAGGTGCCGCAAGGGCGATGTACTGTTACCTCGGGCAGTGCTGCTTTCCGTTGAAAAAGCTGCGGCAGCAGTTTAATCTAGCCAGTCGGGAAAGCACGTGTAGCAACACAGCAGATTCTTGAGAAAGCGCAGACTGTCTATCTCTAATATGTGCGACTTACCAAGTTTCCTGGGACGCTTGTTGCAGCGTGCCTCGGTAGCGCAGTAGGTAGCGCGTAAGTCTCATAATCTTAAGGTCGTGAGTTCGATCCTCACCCGGGGCATTTAATTTGCTGTACATCATGGCTGAATTAACGGCGCTGCTGTTGCTAGGGAACGAACTTAATTGTCGTTTGTTATCACCAAGGAGTCCACGCCTCAGCGTAAAAATGTTTACTTCCAATTATGGCGAGGTACAACTTTGATCTTTCTCCTCCCCTGTTATGAGTAAAATATGATGCAAACGGCAATGAATAGTCAGTTTCGAGCTGTGTGCCATGCCAGTCTGCACGCACAAATACGCTCGCAAACAGAGAACACCACTGAGTCCGGATTCAGCACGAAATGCGGGAGGAGAGGGAGTAAATGTCACGTTTATTGAGCAGATCCGGTGTGGTCTAGAGGCTACGATACCTGGCTTTCACCCAGGAGGCCCGGGTTCGATTCCCGGTACCGGAAGAGAAGTTTTTGCGCACACGTCCCTCCATGTTTTAGCCTTCCAACCTTCGTTTTGTCGCCCTCCTTCCGGAGCTTCAACCGAACGTAATCGGGGAAAACAGGCACAAGATGCAATTACTGTCAGCACCGGGATAAAGGCAGAAGAGGCACTGGTCCGCTGTTGGGCTGCTACCAGCGTCAGTGGGAAGTCGGTGAAGTCGCCAGTTGCGCCAGAAGCCAGCAATTACCGTAGTACGCCTACACACTCGTTCCAATTATTCACATTGCTTGCAGCCGCTCCACCCACAACGGGCATCAGCCCGGATAGCTCAGACGGTAGAGCATTAGGCTTTTAACCTAAGGGTTCAGGGTTCGAGTCCCTGTCCGGGCGAAGATTTTTAACGCTTCCGTAATGGCTCGTCTCGTAGCGCTGGTATCCCTGCCGTAATCAGTGCACAGAGTTCGTTTCCTGTCAACATTCTGCGCAGACCGGTTGGATTTTTCACGATTCGAGGGAAGCTTCAGATACGAGCAGTCGTGGCCGAGTGGTTAAGGCGTCTGACTAGAAATCAGATTCCCTCTGGGAGCGTAGGTTCGAGTCCTACCGACTGCGTCCGTTTTTCTTCTCTTTTTTTCTTTAGGAAGGAGGAGCAGAAAATTTCGCGGTTTGCCTGTCGTTTTGGTACCTCGCCACACCTCACCTCTCACAGTCGTTTATAGCGCCTGTCCTTTTGATAAGGGCGAATTCCAAGCGTCAGCTTTCGCGTCAGCCGAGCAAAGTCGGGACAAGTCGGGACATACTACAGGATGGCCTGCGTGGAGCAACGACGGAAAGAAAACGTTAACGTGGCTCACATACTCATACGCAAAAAATTGCGCCCGTTGCGGTGGCCGGGAATCGAACCCGGATCAACTGCTGGGAAGGCAACTATGCTCACCATTACACCACCACCGCACATCCGCTGCTCGCAACGCCGCGCTGTGTCGGCTTCCCGCCCGCCGGCAGCGGCCCACGGTGATAGTAGCTGTAGGCGCTTTACGAGGTAGGAGGGTGCATCCACACGCATTCGGGTAGCGCCTCCACGCACGCTGCGTCTTTGGGCAAGACTCGTCGCCGCGGCCGCAACGTTACTCACACGATAGTGATGAGCGGTCGCTATAAGGCAGTGTAGTGGGGGACTCCGCGTGTGTAGCACTTCTTTCGGTCGTATCCGACGTCGCTGGGTGGCAATCCCACTTTCCCTGCAGACAGCTGCTCGGGAATATGCTCGGCTAGCACGGACGTCATCGGACGTCCGCCCCCTACAAATGCAACTAACAAAATGAGAACAACAACTAAAAAAAGTGGTAGGTTGTTCGCCTACCACGCGGGCGGCCCGGCTTCGATTCCCGGCCGATGCATCGTTTTGCTGTTCTCGCTATAATGCCGCCGCGCCGATTGCTCGCTTGAGCTGCGTCAGCCTCAGGAATGTGTAGCAGGATTCGCTGTGAGAAGAACCAAACACGCAGCACGCAAGAGGCCGTACTTGGACGGTCGCGTGCTATTTCTGAACTCTAGCGTCGGCCTGGCCCTACAGGCCGCTGTGTCCAGGTGCCGCAAGGGCGATGTACTGTTACCTCGGGCAGTGCTGCTTTCCGTTGAAAAAGCTGCGGCAGCAGTTTAATCTAGCCAGTCGGGAAAGCACGTGTAGCAACACAGCAGATTCTTGAGAAAGCGCAAACTGTCTATCTCTAATATGTGCGACTTACCAAGTTTCCTGGGACGCTTGTTGCAGCGTGCCTCGGTAGCGCAGTAGGTAGCGCGTAAGTCTCATAATCTTAAGGTCGTGAGTTCGATCCTCACCCGGGGCATTTAATTTGCTGTACATCATGGCTGAATTAACGGCGCTGCTGTTGCTAGGGAACGAACTTAATTGTCGTTTGTTATCACCAAGGAGTCCACGCCTCAGCGTAAAAATGTTTACTTCCAATTATGGCGAGGTACAACTTTGATCTTTCTCCTCCCCTGTTATGAGTAAAATATGATGCAAACGGCAATGAATAGTCAGTTTCGAGCTGTGTGCCATGCCAGTCTGCACGCACAAATACGCTCGCAAACAGAGAACACCACTGAGTCCGGATTCAGCACGAAATGCGGGAGGAGAGGGAGTAAATGTCACGTTTATTGAGCAGATCCGGTGTGGTCTAGAGGCTACGATACCTGGCTTTCACCCAGGAGGCCCGGGTTCGATTCCCGGTACCGGAAGAGAAGTTTTTGCGCACACGTCCCTCCATGTTTTAGCCTTCCAACCTTCGTTTTGTCGCCCTCCTTCCGGAGCTTCAACCGAACGTAATCGGGGAAAACAGGCACAAGATGCAATTACTGTCAGCACCGGGATAAAGGCAGAAGAGGCACTGGTCCGCTGTTGGGCTGCTACCAGCGTCAGTGGGAAGTCGGTGAAGTCGCCAGTTGCGCCAGAAGCCAGCAATTACCGTAGTACGCCTACACACTCGTTCCAATTATTCACATTGCTTGCAGCCGCTCCACCCACAACGGGCATCAGCCCGGATAGCTCAGACGGTAGAGCATTAGGCTTTTAACCTAAGGGTTCAGGGTTCGAGTCCCTGTCCGGGCGAAGATTTTTAACGCTTCCGTAATGGCTCGTCTCGTAGCGCTGGTATCCCTGCCGTAATCAGTGCACAGAGTTCGTTTCCTGTCAACATTCTGCGCAGACCGGTTGGATTTTTCACGATTCGAGGGAAGCTTCAGATACGAGCAGTCGTGGCCGAGTGGTTAAGGCGTCTGACTAGAAATCAGATTCCCTCTGGGAGCGTAGGTTCGAGTCCTACCGACTGCGTCCGTTTTTCTTCTCTTTTTTTCTTTAGGAAGGAGGAGCAGAAAATTTCGCGGTTTGCCTGTCGTTTTGGTACCTCGCCACACCTCACCTCTCACAGTCGTTTATAGCGCCTGTCCTTTTGATAAGGGCGAATTCCAAGCGTCAGCTTTCGCGTCAGCCGAGCAAAGTCGGGACAAGTCGGGACATACTACAGGATGGCCTGCGTGGAGCAACGACGGAAAGAAAACGTTAACGTGGCTCACATACTCATACGCAAAAAATTGCGCCCGTTGCGGTGGCCGGGAATCGAACCCGGATCAACTGCTGGGAAGGCAACTATGCTCACCATTACACCACCACCGCACATCCGCTGCTCGCAACGCCGCGCTGTGTCGGCTTCCCGCCCGCCGGCAGCGGCCCACGGTGATAGTAGCTGTAGGCGCTTTACGAGGTAGGAGGGTGCATCCACACGCATTCGGGTAGCGCCTCCACGCACGCTGCGTCTTTGGGCAAGACTCGTCGCCGCGGCCGCAACGTTACTCACACGATAGTGATGAGCGGTCGCTATAAGGCAGTGTAGTGGGGGACTCCGCGTGTGTAGCACTTCTTTCGGTCGTATCCGACGTCGCTGGGTGGCAATCCCACTTTCCCTGCAGACAGCTGCTCGGAATATGCTCGGCTAGCACGGACGTCATCGGACGTCCGCCCCCTACAAATGCAACTAACAAAATGAGAACAACAACTAAAAAAGTGGTAGGTTGTTCGCCTACCACGCGGGCGGCCCGGCTTCGATTCCCGGCCGATGCATCGTTTTGCTGTTCTCGCTATAATGCCGCCGCGCCGATTGCTCGCTTGAGCTGCGTCAGCCTCAGGAATGTGTAGCAGGATTCGCTGTGAGAAGAACCAAACACGCAGCACGCAAGAGGCCGTACTTGGACGGTCGCGTGCTATTTCTGAACTCTAGCGTCGGCCTGGCCCTACAGGCCGCTGTGTCCAGGTGCCGCAAGGGCGATGTACTGTTACCTCGGGCAGTGCTGCTTTCCGTTGAAAAAGCTGCGGCAGCAGTTTAATCTAGCCAGTCGGGAAAGCACGTGTAGCAACACAGCAGATTCTTGAGAAAGCGCAGACTGTCTATCTCTAATATGTGCGACTTACCAAGTTTCCTGGGACGCTTGTTGCAGCGTGCCTCGGTAGCGCAGTAGGTAGCGCGTAAGTCTCATAATCTTAAGGTCGTGAGTTCGATCCTCACCCGGGGCATTTAATTTGCTGTACATCATGGCTGAATTAACGGCGCTGCTGTTGCTAGGGAACGAACTTAATTGTCGTTTGTTATCACCAAGGAGTCCACGCCTCAGCGTAAAAATGTTTACTTCCAATTATGGCGAGGTACAACTTTGATCTTTCTCCTCCCCTGTTATGAGTAAAATATGATGCAAACGGCAATGAATAGTCAGTTTCGAGCTGTGTGCCATGCCAGTCTGCACGCACAAATACGCTCGCAAACAGAGAACACCACTGAGTCCGGATTCAGCACGAAATGCGGGAGGAGAGGGAGTAAATGTCACGTTTATTGA
>NW_026046346.1:0-5000 GCF_023864275.1 Schistocerca cancellata
GCCGTACAGGTAGCGTGTTGCGCGACACGACACGCACATCGAAAGACATGCAGTCTAGTCGGTAATGATCCTTCCGCAGGTTCACCTACGGAAACCTTGTTACGACTTTTACTTCCTCTAAATGATCAAGTTTGGTCATCTTTCCGGTAGCATCGGCAACGACAGAGTCGATGCCGCGTACCAGTCCGAAGACCTCACTAAATCATTCAATCGGTAGTAGCGACGGGCGGTGTGTACAAAGGGCAGGGACGTAATCAACGCGAGCTTATGACTCGCGCTTACTGGGAATTCCTCGTTCATGGGGAACAATTGCAAGCCCCAATCCCTAGCACGAAGGAGGTTCAGCGGGTTACCCCGACCTTTCGGCCTAGGAAGACACGCTGATTCCTTCAGTGTAGCGCGCGTGCGGCCCAGAACATCTAAGGGCATCACAGACCTGTTATAGCTCAATCTCGTGCGGCTAGAAGCCGCCTGTCCCTCTAAGAAGAAAAGTAATCGCTGACAGCACGAAGGATGTCACGCGACTAGTTAGCAGGCTAGAGTCTCGTTCGTTATCGGAATTAACCAGACAAATCGCTCCACCAACTAAGAACGGCCATGCACCACCACCCACCGAATCAAGAAAGAGCTATCAATCTGTCAATCCTTCCGGTGTCCGGGCCTGGTGAGGTTTCCCGTGTTGAGTCAAATTAAGCCGCAGGCTCCACTCCTGGTGGTGCCCTTCCGTCAATTCCTTTAAGTTTCAGCTTTGCAACCATACTTCCCCCGGAACCCAAAAGCTTTGGTTTCCCGGAGGCTGCCCGCCGAGTCATCGGAGGAACTGCGGCGGATCGCTGGCTGGCATCGTTTATGGTTAGAACTAGGGCGGTATCTGATCGCCTTCGAACCTCTAACTTTCGTTCTTGATTAATGAAAACATACTTGGCAAATGCTTTCGCTTCTGTTCGTCTTGCGACGATCCAAGAATTTCACCTCTAACGTCGCAATACGAATGCCCCCGCCTGTCCCTATTAATCATTACCTCGGGTTCCGAAAACCAACAAAATAGAACCGAGGTCCTATTCCATTATTCCATGCACACAGTATTCAGGCGGGCTTGCCTGCTTTAAGCACTCTAATTTGTTCAAAGTAAACGTGCCGGCCCACCCAGACACTCAATAAAGAGCACCTTGGTAGGATTTCAACGGGGTCCGCCTCGGGACGCACGAACACGCACGAGGCGGTCGCACGCCTTCGGCTCGCCCCACCGGCAGGACGTCCCACGATACATGCCAGTTAAACACCGACGGGCGGTGAACCAACAGCGTGGGACACAAATCCAACTACGAGCTTTTTAACCGCAACAACTTTAATATACGCTATTGGAGCTGGAATTACCGCGGCTGCTGGCACCAGACTTGCCCTCCAATAGATACTCGTTAAAGGATTTAAAGTGTACTCATTCCGATTACGGGGCCTCGGATGAGTCCCGTATCGTTATTTTTCGTCACTACCTCCCCGTGCCGGGAGTGGGTAATTTGCGCGCCTGCTGCCTTCCTTGGATGTGGTAGCCGTTTCTCAGGCTCCCTCTCCGGAATCGAACCCTGATTCCCCGTTACCCGTTACAACCATGGTAGGCGCAGAACCTACCATCGACAGTTGATAAGGCAGACATTTGAAAGATGCGTCGCCGGTACGAGGACCGTGCGATCAGCCCAAAGTTATTCAGAGTCACCAAGGCAAACGGACCGGACGAGCCGACCGATTGGTTTTGATCTAATAAAAGCGTCCCTTCCATCTCTGGTCGGGACTCTGTTTGCATGTATTAGCTCTAGAATTACCACAGTTATCCAAGTAACGTGGGTACGATCTAAGGAACCATAACTGATTTAATGAGCCATTCGCGGTTTCACCTTAATGCGGCTTGTACTGAGACATGCATGGCTTAATCTTTGAGACAAGCATATGACTACTGGCAGGATCAACCAGGGAGCTGCGTCAACTAGAGCTGAGCAGCCGGCCGCCCGGGAGTGTGTCCCAGGGGCCCGCGCGAACACGCAAGCGTCCGCTCAATTATTCTGCAAACAGGAGGAGGCTGAGCTCCCCTGCACAATACACCTCGAAACCCTCTCAGGTCCCGGCGGCGCGCAGCGCCGTCCTAAGTACTTGGTCGGGTTCGAGAGAGGCGCAATCGCCCGGAGTTAGGCGAGTAGACGCTTTAGGTGCGACCACCCGTGCTCCCAACTGAGCTTGCCGCTGCCGACAGAGGCCCGGGAGCGTGCTGTCGTGGCATTGCCGGCGGGAGACAACACGCGCCACCTACGGTGACCGGCAGCTCCAACGCCAGCGCCACAGAAGGGCAAAGGCCCCACGTGGGTGCCGAAGCGAACTCTCCCAGCACAGCGCACGTGCCAACACGTCTGCACAACTGCGATACAAACCACCAGCGAGAACCGCTGGGGCGACCGAGCAGCAGACGGCGTCGCGGCGCCGAGTGCCGGGCGGCGGCGCATCCTCAACGCACACAGTCCTCAGTCGGACCAGCACACTGCAGATGTCCACCGCGCTTCGCACCGGGCCCGCGAGGACCCACTTTGGCCGCCCGGCGCCGCGCGCAGGGTGCCCCGGCGCGCAGCTGCGCCGCCTGCCGCGTCCGTCGGCCGGCGCGCCTGCCACTGGGCGCCCCCACCAGCCGGCTGTAGCGCGTGCGCCCACGCACCGCGCGGCCAGCACGCCGGGCGGCCCCCCCTCACCGGCCGGGGACGGTCCCACCCAGCCACCGCCGCGTATCGCTTCACACACAGATTTGCCCTTACTGATTTACCTCCAGCAACAACAACCGCACCACAATGGGTTTACCAGTTGTTCATTTGCGTTGCGTCACGTCACCAGCAAACGTAGACGTCCATCCCAGTTTGCAAATGCAACGATTATTGCATACCTGTCTGTTAGGTGTCACGACACACTACGTCTGCCCACATACACGCAACAAAATGTGCACGACTAGAGAACACGTGGGAGGTGGCCCCCTACGTATGCGATGTCCATTACGAGACCGACTGTCAACCAGCATCTGTACCATGTCGCAGATGTGGAACGCGGTGCACCATGCTATCACACTGTGTGAGAAGAGACGACTACGTTTGAATACACGCGCCACTACATCAACAGACGGCTCATGCTGATCGCCATCCAGGGCGTCCGTTACTCCCACACGTCTCTATGGCGTACCACACTGCAATGTAGCTGTTATGGGGAGACGGCACGTGGCTGAGTGCACAACATTTGGACCGTATGGTTCGCTGTTGTTGGGCGCAGTCGTACGGTCACACATGTGCCACAGCGTATCATTCAGTACATACGGACCTATGTGCAGTACAATGTGAGGATTAAGCTTACGATATCAGCGGACAGTGGACACAGGCCGTACCACGACGTAGACTGAGCGCTTCGACATGCGAATGCCAGTGAACAGCTGCGAAGGGCATTGAACACGCAAGCACCTGAACGACCAGCGTGCGAAGGCAGGGTGGAGGGGGGGGGGCGATGTACATCCTGCAGTTGTCCACATTACAGTGTACAGCGGGAGCATGTAAAAAGTAAGCAACACTTGCGAAGTGTTCAACATGAAACGACACACAAGAGGGTGGGCGGTGCGAGTAGCGAACTATATTCAGAGGGTTGTGGTTAGACAACACTAGATTAATGTAACGTGTCATATGCCAATTACAGAGCAGGTTAAGGCACAACGTGGGTTAGGTTAAGGCACAACGTGGGTTAGGTTAAGGCACAACGTGGGTTAGGTTAAGGCACAACGTGGGTTAGGTTAAGGCACAACGTGGGTTAGGTTAAGGCACAACGTGGGTTAGGTTAAGGCACAACGTGGGTTAGGTTAAGGCACAACGTGGGTTAGGTTAAGGCACAACGTGGGTTAGGTTAAGGCACAACGTGGGTTAGGTTAAGGCACAACGTGGGTTAGGTTAAGGCACAACGTGGGTTAGGTTAAGGCACAACGTGGGTTAGGTTAAGGCACAACGTGGGTTAGGTTAAGGCACAACGTGGGTTACGTTAAGGCACAACGTGGGTTAGGTTAAGGCACAACGTGGGTTACGTTAAGGCACAACGTGGGTTAGGTTAAGGCACAACGTGGGTTACGTTAAGGCACAACGTGGGTTACGTTAAGGCACAACGTGGGTTACGTTAAGGCACAACGTGGGTTACGTTAAGGCACAACGTGGGTTACGTTAAGGCACAACGTGGGTTACGTTAAGGCACAACGTGGGTTACGTTAAGGCACAACGTGGGTTACGTTAAGGCACAACGTGGGTTACGTTAAGGCACAACGTGGGTTAGGTTAAGGCACAACGTGGGTTAGGTTAAGGCACAACGTGGGTTAGGTTAAGGCACAACGTGGGTTACGTTAAGGCACAACGTGGGTTACGTTAAGGCACAACGTGGGTTACGTTAAGGCACAACGTGGGTTACGTTAAGGCACAACGTGGGTTACGTTAAGGCACAACGTGGGTTACGTTAAGGCACAACGTGTGTTAGGTTAAGGCACAACGTGGGTTAGGTTAAGGCACAACGTGGGTTAGGTTAAGGCACAACGTGGGTTACGTTAAGGCACAACGTGGGTTACGTTAAGGCACAACGTGGGTTACGTTAAGGCACAACGTGGGTTACGTTAAGGCACAACGTGGGTTACGTTAAGGCACAACGTGGGTTACGTTAAGGCACAACGTGGGTTACGTTAAGGCACAACGTGGGTTACGTTAAGGCACAACGTGTGTTAGGTTAAGGCACAACGTGGGTTAGGTTAAGGCACAACGTGGGTTAGGTTAAGGCACAACGTGGGTTAGGTTAAGACACAAATTGCGTTACAAATTGCGTTACATTGCGGTACAAATTGCGTTACATTGCGGTACAAATTGCGTTACATTGCGGTACAAATTGCGTTACAAATTTGGTTAGGTTAAGGTGCAAAATGGGTTGGATTACAGTACACAACATGGTAAGAGATA
>NW_026046346.1:15000-17500 GCF_023864275.1 Schistocerca cancellata
GGATGTGGTAGCCGTTTCTCAGGCTCCCTCTCCGGAATCGAACCCTGATTCCCCGTTACCCGTTACAACCATGGTAGGCGCAGAACCTACCATCGACAGTTGATAAGGCAGACATTTGAAAGATGCGTCGCCGGTACGAGGACCGTGCGATCAGCCCAAAGTTATTCAGAGTCACCAAGGCAAACGGACCGGACGAGCCGACCGATTGGTTTTGATCTAATAAAAGCGTCCCTTCCATCTCTGGTCGGGACTCTGTTTGCATGTATTAGCTCTAGAATTACCACAGTTATCCAAGTAACGTGGGTACGATCTAAGGAACCATAACTGATTTAATGAGCCATTCGCGGTTTCACCTTAATGCGGCTTGTACTGAGACATGCATGGCTTAATCTTTGAGACAAGCATATGACTACTGGCAGGATCAACCAGGGAGCTGCGTCAACTAGAGCTGAGCAGCCGGCCGCCCGGGAGTGTGTCCCAGGGGCCCGCGCGAACACGCAAGCGTCCGCTCAATTATTCTGCAAACAGGAGGAGGCTGAGCTCCCCTGCACAATACACCTCGAAACCCTCTCAGGTCCCGGCGGCGCGCAGCGCCGTCCTAAGTACTTGGTCGGGTTCGAGAGAGGCGCAATCGCCCGGAGTTAGGCGAGTAGACGCTTTAGGTGCGACCACCCGTGCTCCCAACTGAGCTTGCCGCTGCCGACAGAGGCCCGGGAGCGTGCTGTCGTGGCATTGCCGGCGGGAGACAACACGCGCCACCTACGGTGACCGGCAGCTCCAACGCCAGCGCCACAGAAGGGCAAAGGCCCCACGTGGGTGCCGAAGCGAACTCTCCCAGCACAGCGCACGTGCCAACACGTCTGCACAACTGCGATACAAACCACCAGCGAGAACCGCTGGGGCGACCGAGCAGCAGACGGCGTCGCGGCGCCGAGTGCCGGGCGGCGGCGCATCCTCAACGCACACAGTCCTCAGTCGGACCAGCACACTGCAGATGTCCACCGCGCTTCGCACCGGGCCCGCGAGGACCCACTTTGGCCGCCCGGCGCCGCGCGCAGGGTGCCCCGGCGCGCAGCTGCGCCGCCTGCCGCGTCCGTCGGCCGGCGCGCCTGCCACTGGGCGCCCCCACCAGCCGGCTGTAGCGCGTGCGCCCACGCACCGCGCGGCCAGCACGCCGGGCGGCCCCCCCTCACCGGCCGGGGACGGTCCCACCCAGCCACCGCCGCGTATCGCTTCACACACAGATTTGCCCTTACTGATTTACCTCCAGCAACAACAACCGCACCACAATGGGTTTACCAGTTGTTCATTTGCGTTGCGTCACGTCACCAGCAAACGTAGACGTCCATCCCAGTTTGCAAATGCAACGATTATTGCATACCTGTCTGTTAGGTGTCACGACACACTACGTCTGCCCACATACACGCAACAAAATGTGCACGACTAGAGAACACGTGGGAGGTGGCCCCCTACGTATGCGATGTCCATTACGAGACCGACTGTCAACCAGCATCTGTACCATGTCGCAGATGTGGAATGCGGTGCACCATGCTATCACACTGTGTGAGAAGAGACGACTACGTTTGAATACACGCGCCACTACATCAACAGACGGCTCATGCTGATCGCCATCCAGGGCGTCCGTTACTCCCACACGTCTCTATGGCGTACCACACTGCAATGTAGCTGTTATGGGGAGACGGCACGTGGCTGAGTGCACAACATTTGGACCGTATGGTTCGCTGTTGTTGGGCGCAGTCGTACGGTCACACATGTGCCACAGCGTATCATTCAGTACATACGGACCTATGTGCAGTACAATGTGAGGATTAAGCTTACGATATCAGCGGACAGTGGACACAGGCCGTACCACGACGTAGACTGAGCGCTTCGACATGCGAATGCCAGTGAACAGCTGCGAAGGGCATTGAACACGCAAGCACCTGAACGACCAGCGTGCGAAGGCAGGGTGGAGGGGGGGGGGCGATGTACATCCTGCAGTTGTCCACATTACAGTGTACAGCGGGAGCATGTAAAAAGTAAGCAACACTTGCGAAGTGTTCAACATGAAACGACACACAAGAGGGTGGGCGGTGCGAGTAGCGAACTATATTCAGAGGGTTGTGGTTAGACAACACTAGATTAATGTAACGTGTCATATGCCAATTACAGAGCAGGTTAAGGCACAACGTGGGTTAGGTTAAGGCACAACGTGGGTTAGGTTAAGGCACAACGTGGGTTAGGTTAAGGCACAACGTGGGTTAGGTTAAGGCACAACGTGGGTTAGGTTAAGGCACAACGTGGGTTAGGTTAAGGCACAACGTGGGTTAGGTTAAGGCACAACGTGGGTTAGGTTAAGGCACAACGTGGGTTAGGTTAAGGCACAACGTGGGTTAGGTTAAGGCACAACGTGGGTTAGGTTAAGGCACAACGTGGGTTACGTTAAGGCACAACGTGGGTTAGGTTAAGGCACAACGTGGGTTAGGTTAAGGCACAACGT
>NW_026046346.1:27500-30000 GCF_023864275.1 Schistocerca cancellata
TGCCGACAGAGGCCCGGGAGCGTGCTGTCGTGGCATTGCCGGCGGGAGACAACACGCGCCACCTACGGTGACCGGCAGCTCCAACGCCAGCGCCACAGAAGGGCAAAGGCCCCACGTGGGTGCCGAAGCGAACTCTCCCAGCACAGCGCACGTGCCAACACGTCTGCACAACTGCGATACAAACCACCAGCGAGAACCGCTGGGGCGACCGAGCAGCAGACGGCGTCGCGGCGCCGAGTGCCGGGCGGCGGCGCATCCTCAACGCACACAGTCCTCAATCGGACCAGCACACTGCAGATGTCCACCGCGCTTCGCACCGGGCCGGCGAGGACCCACTTTGGCTGCACGGCGCCGCGCGCAGGGTGCCCCGGCGCGCAGCTGCGCCGCCTGCCGCGTCCGTCGGCCGGCGCGCCTGCCACTGGGCGCCCCCACCAGCCGGCTGTAGCGCGTGCGCCCACGCACCGCGCGGCCAGCACGCCGGGCGGCCCCCCCCTCACCGGCCGGGGACAGTCCCACCCACCCACAGCCGCGTATCGCTTCACACCCAGATCCACATTCACGTTCATTGGTGTGGTGGGTATCGCTGACACAACCGCGTCATAGCTGTACCGATCGTTGCCCTCACAGATGTACCTCCAGCAAGATCAACCGCACCACAACGGGTTACCAGTTGTTCATTTGCGTAACGTCACCAGTAAACGTACACGTCCACGTCCATCCCCGTTTGCAAAGTCAACTATTATTGCATGCCTGCCTGTCAGGTGTCAAGACACACTACATCCGCTCACATCCACGCAACAAAATGTGCCCGACTAGAGGGCACGTGGAAGGTGCCCCCGTACGTATGCGATGTCCATTGCGCGACGAACTGTCAACCGGCCTCTGTAGCATGTCGCAGATGTGGAACGCGGGACACCGTGCTATCACATTGTGTGAGAAGAGACTACTATGTCTGCATACACGCGCCACTACATGAACAGACGGCTCATGCTGATCGCCATCCACTGCGTCCATTACTCCCACACGTCTCTATGGCGTACCACACTGCAATACAGCTGTTATGGGGAGATGACACGTAGCTGTGTACACAACATTCTGAGCGGGTTGCGGTTGGACAACAATACATTAATGTAACGTGTCATATGCCATTTACAGAGCAGGTTAAGGCACAACGTGGGTTAGGTTAAGGCACAACGTGGGTTATGTTAAGGCACAACGTGGGTTATGTTAAGGCACAACGTGGGTTAGGTTAAGGCACAACGTGGGTTAGGTTAAGGCACAACGTGGGGTAGATTGCGGCACAACTTGGGGTAGATTGCGGCACAACTTGGGGTAGATTGCGGCACAACTTGGGGTAGATTGCGGCACAACTTGGGGTAGATTGCGGCACAACTTGGGGTAGATTGCGGCACAACTTGGGGTAGATTGCGGTACAACTTGGGGTAGATTGCGGTACAACTTGGGGTAGATTGCGGTACAACTTGGGGTAGATTGCGGTACAACTTGGGGTAGATTGCGGTACAACTTGGGGTAGATTGCGGTACAACTTGGGGTAGATTGCGGTACAACTTGGGGTAGATTGCGGTACAACTTGGGGTAGATTGCGGTACAACTTGGGGTAGATTGCGGTACAAATTGCATTACATTGCGGTGCAAATTGCGTTACATTGCGGTGCAAATTGCGTTAGGTTAAGGTGCAACACAGGTTAGGTTAAGGTGCAACACAGGTTAGGTTAAGGTGCAACACAGGTTAGGTTAAGGTGCAACAGAGGTTAGGTTAAGGCGACATAGGTTAGGTTAAGGTGCAAGATGGGTTAGGTTAAGGTGACATAGGTTAGGTTAAGGTGACATAGGTTAGGTTAAGGTGACATAGGTTAGGTTAAGGTGACATAGGTTAGGTTAAGGTGACATAGGTTAGGTTAAGGTGACATAGGTTAGGTTAAGGTGACATAGGTTAGGTTAAGGTACAAACTGGGTTGTGTTTTGGTACACATTGCGTTGTAGTACAGTACACGTTAGGTTTGGGTACGGTACACATTGTGGTATGGGATGGCGTGTTGGTGGGGGGGGGGGGGGCGGGGCGAGGTTCGTTCATATTGACCGTAGGAAGTGGATGCCCGAGGCAGCGTCAGTGTGTCAAAGGAGGTATGTCACGTTGGGATGCGCTTTTCGGTAGTGAGAGGGGGCGCGCCGTGTCCGAGGTTGCGGCAGACCTGTGTGTTTCATTCCTGCCAGTGTGTTTGTTCTGTAAGACGAGGCAGTGTGGTGATGTTGGGTGCACCCCTGTGTGGGACATGTGTGGGTGTTGGTGGCTTATCTGAGCAATTGTGGTTGTCGGACGAGTGGGATATTCTGTTTTATGATTGGACCTCGTGGCCTGGTTATCATAGTCTGGTTGGTGTACTGTGGCGGATAGGATGCACCGGACGTTGGTCCATGGTGGTGCTTAATTATTGCATCTGTGTCTGTTACAGGCAGAGAGTAGTGTGTGATAGAGTGT
>NW_026046346.1:35000-37077 GCF_023864275.1 Schistocerca cancellata
GGTCCCAACGTGTACGCTCTAGGTGCGCCTCACCTCGCAATGAGGACGAGACGCCCCGGGAGTGCGGAGGCCGCCGCCCCGTGAAGGGCGGGGAAGCCCCATCCTCCCTCGGCCCGCGCAAGGCGAGACCTTCACTTTCATTACGCCTTTAGGTTTCGTACAGCCCAATGACTCGCGCACATGTTAGACTCCTTGGTCCGTGTTTCAAGACGGGTCGTGAAATTGTCCAAAGCTGAAGCGCCGCTGACGGGAGCGATTATTCCGCCCGAGAGCATCCCGAGCCAACAGCGGCGCGGGTCCGGGGCCGGGCCAGGTAGGTCCGTCATCCGGGAAGAACCGCGCGCGCTTGCCGGGAGCCCGAGCGCCCAAAGGGGCGAATCGACTCCTCCAGATATACCGCCGAGCAGCCAGCCAGGACACCGGGGCTCTGCCCAACAGACGCGAACCGAGGCCCGCGGAAGGACAGGCTGCGCACCCGGGCCGTAGGCCGGCACCCAGCGGGTCGCGACGTCCTACTAGGGGAGAAGTGCGGCCCACCGCACACCGGAACGGCCCCCACCCCGCGGCGAGTGGAAAGGCAACCGGACACGACCCCGCCGCGGATTGCTCCGCGCGGGCGGCCGGCCCCATCTGCCGAGGGCGGGAGCCAGTGGCCGGATGGGCGTGAATCTCACCCGTTCGACCTTTCGGACTTCTCACGTTTACCCCAGAACGGTTTCACGTACTTTTGAACTCTCTCTTCAAAGTTCTTTTCAACTTTCCCTCACGGTACTTGTTCGCTATCGGTCTCGTGGTCATATTTAGTCTCAGATGGAGTTTACCACCCACTTGGAGCTGCACTCTCAAGCAACCCGACTCGAAGGAGAGGTCCCGCCGACGCTCGCACCGGCCGCTACGGGCCTGGCACCCTCTACGGGCCGTGGCCTCATTCAAGTTGGACTTGGGCTCGGCGCGAGGCGTCGGGGTAGTGGACCCTCCCAAACACCACATGCCACGACAGGCGGCAGCCTGCGGGGTTCGGTGCTGGACTCTTCCCTGTTCGCTCGCCGCTACTGGGGGAATCCTTGTTAGTTTCTTTTCCTCCGCTTAGTAATATGCTTAAATTCAGCGGGTAGTCTCGCCTGCTCTGAGGTCGTTGTACGAGGTGTCGCACGCCACACCGCCAGCCGGCTGTGCACGCTACCGAGAAAGTACCGGTATGCGAACCGCCAGGCGACGGGCGCGCATCGCACGTTTGAGGAGACGCGGCCGGCCCCACAGGCGGCCACGACACTCCCAGGTCTCCGAAGCGGGACAAACGCCGCGCGCTTCAGTATACGTAGCCGACCCTCAGCCAGACGTGGCCCGGGAACGGAATCCATGGACCGCAATGTGCGTTCGAAACGTCGATGTTCATGTGTCCTGCAGTTCACATGTCGACGCGCAATTTGCTGCGTTCTTCATCGACCCACGAGCCGAGTGATCCACCGTCCTGGGTGATCTTTTCTGTTAGTTTCCACTGTCTCTTTCAAAACAGTTGCATAGGCGGGACTGAGGCGTTTGACGGCCCCTGTTCCAGCGTTCTGTGTCCAACGGCCTCACGGCCGATGGGCGTCGTACGGCTCCACACCGGAGCGGACAGGCACTCGGGCGAAAGTCATTCAAAACCGGCGCCAGGCGCCAGGTGCCGCAGGCCAGCCGCTCCAGAGCTTCAGCGCTCGTACCACACAACATTTTTCAGTTAGTTTTGAGAGGCACGCGTGGTTCCGCACGCGGCGCACGGCTGCTGCCGTACAGGTAGCGTGTTGCGCGACACGACACGCACATCGAAAGACATGCAGTCTAGTCGGTAATGATCCTTCCGCAGGTTCACCTACGGAAACCTTGTTACGACTTTTACTTCCTCTAAATGATCAAGTTTGGTCATCTTTCCGGTAGCATCGGCAACGACAGAGTCGATGCCGCGTACCAGTCCGAAGACCTCACTAAATCATTCAATCGGTAGTAGCGACGGGCGGTGTGTACAAAGGGCAGGGACGTAATCAACGCGAGCTTATGACTCGCGCTTACTGGGAATTCCTCGTTCATGGGGAACAAT